>NW_020201576.1:3394-15124 GCF_001531365.2 Cynara cardunculus var. scolymus
GTTCACAGGTTTTCATATGCACAAAATACTTACAATGCATAAATCACAACTTGCAAACTTATACATAACATGCACATTATAAATGTAAATTTTTCCATCGATGCTTAAAAAAAAACTTGAGACGCTACAGAGCCTTACCTGACCAATGTGCCCCATTTGTCTACGAACTACCATAAGTGGCCCGTTCACTCACTTAGGTACCACAGTTCGTATCAGTACTACTTCAGCGGTGGCCCTTTTCGCACACATGAGTAGACTTATGAAAAATTAGGTAATGTGCACCCTTTTCTGGTGGGACTGTCAACACAATAGCGGCTATACACAATTACCACGGCCCGGGGACTTGCCCAAGTTAACTAGTAGCATGTACGGACGGGGACTTTTTGAAATATCCTCTCAAGCACATCAATTTACAATTTATAAATAGTGCAATAATAATCAACTTTTCATGAATTTCGCAATATTCGACTAAACAGTTCGTTAGTCCATTAGTTTTACATCTAAACAGTAAAGTTTGCATCCTTTCATGTTTTTTCCCCAGTTCAAAATAACTAAAAACAGTAAAAGTGAGGCCGTGAAAAACTCACTAGTTTGAAGATGAATATCCAAGGTTTTGGTGAAGCTTAGAGCACCAGCGTCCGCATTAATGTCCTAAACACTCGAAATTCCAATAGTTAGATCACCCATTGGATTACGATATAGATAAAGTAAAATTATATCTTATGTAATGCCAATAAACCTTTATGGATTAAAGTTGATACCAAAAATAACCCAATATTTAATTAAACAAAAGGTTTTTGCACAAAAATTGTTATTTGGACAGATATACAGATTATGTTCCTGGACTCTTGGTTTCACCAATCATTGTCAAGGGAACCTTCCAAAAATCATTTTACTTTTAATCTTTTAAAACTACAATAATCACTGTCGTTAGATTTCTTTTGTCTAACAGCATTATTTTTGCCCCTAAAAATTGTATATTAAACATTTAAATGCCCCAAAACTCGATATCCTTGAGTGAGACCCAAAATAGTAAAACAACAACTAATCAAACAAACTCCAACATAAATCAAATATTTTGGGTTGATTTTTAAAGAATACAGTCGACAGGATTGTTAGAAACAACCTGTCAGTTTTCAAAATTCCATTTTTATTGATTAAATACTACATGCAATGTAGTTTTATCCGTTTTCTTGAGTCCTAAGTTCATAGATCATAAATTATCATCATTTTGGGAACATTTTCATGTCTTGATGAAATAATCTCTCATCTTAGACTGTCTATAAAATTTTGAACTCTTTAAGGAGCAAGAAGTATAAATATATGAGGGTTATTGTTGTTAAAAGATTCGAAAATAAACCATTCGCATTACCTTTCAGCTTGATTTTTTCTTGAAGACTTGAGTGTTCTTCAAGATTTAGAAAATCAAGAAGGATTTTTGGAACCTAGATTCGGTTGGAGGAAGATGAAAGGTTTAGAGAGAGAGGGAAAAGGGAAAAAGTGAAGGTGAAATGAATGATTTTCAAAAGAGATGGGGTTTTTATATGAAGGTAGAGGGGCCGGTCCATACAAGGCCCAACCACAATATTCTTATTTTCATTTTCTTATACAAACTCAGCCCAAACTAATATAAATTTAAATACATTTTATCAAATACCGATAAAATTATCCATTATTAAATCAAAATTCCAAATTTTGTAAAAATTATTTATACATACAGATGAAACTTTATATTTTTAAATTTGAATTTATAATATTGACATTATTTATTTTAAGAGAAATTTTTAATCCTTTTGGCATTACATAGATTACTTTTATCAGTTACCCGTTGAGACAGAGTTTTCGGAACTATAATTTGGGAGTTAAGTCGATTGATTTTCTCATCAACATGTCTAATCCCTAATAAATTAAAATCCTGATTATAAGAATCCCTTTAAAGATACTAACCTGACGCTCCAAAAGTGACGGATGTCACAATAAAACATTTGACAAAAACTCTTAAAAATCACTTTTTTACGTAAAGTACTGTTTATTAATGCATATTATTTAAAACTCAAGATTGCAAGTAGATTGTGCTTAAGTACAACTTATTACAGCTCCATGTCTGAATTCGTGTAGCTAATTGCAGATAAACATAATCAAATACAGGATAAACATTTCATTTTAAATATAAAAAATCTAAAATATAATTAGGATAATCATTGAGTTCTAACATAATACTTAATTATTATATTTATAAAATGTTATATTATTAAATCAAAAATAAATTATTTCATTATTAAACTTAAATTAAATTATAATAAAAAACGAGAATTTTTAAATAATTGATTTGATATTAACATTGATGTATATATTTTTAAAATTTTATGATATCTTCAAGTTTATATTTTATTCAAAAAAAAAATCATTATTGTTTTCTTAAAAACACATAAAATCGTATTATAACATCGACAGAAACAAATAATAAAATAGAATATTAAAATGAAGATGCGTTTCGCTGCATTGCGCGAGTACTCTTCTAGTAATTAATAAAAAAATAAATATTTTGATATTTTAATTAATAATAACTTGGTTGGCATTTTTAATCTAAAAACCGGTTAGTTTAAAATGGAAAACCATATTGTTAAATAAATGATATGTTTTTCTCAAAGTTTTATTATATCGAAATCTCTTAAAATTGATAGCATTGATTTACTTAAACTTTTTATTTATTTTAGATTATCATCTAAAAAAGTTCATTGAGAAAAAAAAAATTGTTTTATTTCTATACCAACCCATTGTTTTTAGGAAATGTATTGTAATATTAAAATATATAATAAAGAAAGAAAATGATATAAAATATATATATATATATATATATATATATAATGTTCCAAATTTTTAGTTTACTAAATGAAATGTAAGCATAAATATTAAAAACTTTAAATATATAATTTCTCAAATAAATTTTGAACGGTGTTAGATAAAGGGACGAAAATAAAAACAACAGAGATGAGACTAAAATCGCTATAACCATTAAACAATATGCACCAAAATGGATGTATGCATAAATGGCTCTCTTAATTGAAATTTAACTTTTTTGTATTGTAAAAGATGTAGGCGATTGTTGAAAAGAAAAATCAAATGTCAAAGAAGAGCTACTCAAAGAATGTAAGGCTATTTTTAATTAAGATGTTGGTTGGCTTGTATCGTTAACTCTTATGACAGACACTATTCATATATAGCATCGTAATTGGTGTTCACATTGAAAAAGAAAGTCTTCCAAAATAAGTATTTTTGTTAAACCTGGTCACAACATATCTATAAAATAAAATATATTTAACAGTGTTAAAAACACTATATAAACACCAACACCAACACCAAGAAGAGGTACAAGGGTTCAAACACGAATAATAAAAATGTAACCACCACCAAAATCTCATGTTCATCATCAATCGTGCAATTGCAAATCCATTAGTAACAAACACCCAACCCAACCCAACCCAACTCCCAAAAATAATTGAAATCATCCATCCATTTTTTTTTCATCTCCTTCACCAAGAAATACAAGTTCCAAACTTTCTTCTTAAGAAAGTAGATGTGCTGAGATGGAGCCACCCACAAAATCGGCCTACAGGCTCCTGTAGTCTATGACCGTTACCTCATCCTCTGGAGCATCAAGATCTTGGTAACTGCACATATCAACACTTTAATCCTCTAAACAATTTGTCAACATAAATAATAATAACTACCAAACAAAATGTATAAATAAAAAACTTCATAGTGAAACATGAACTCGCCTTCGTAAACGACGGGGATCTTGTCTAAATGATGGAGGTAGCGCAATTATTGGAGCACCACCACCACCACCACCCATCTGGGGCCCATTTCTGCTGCCACCTTCAAAAGAAGAAGGTCCCCCCTGGTCTCGCAGCATCCGCATTGCAACTTCAGGAGGAGCAGGAACAAAAGGACCCAATGGACTGCAAATAATAATCATCATCATATATGTATATATATACACACACACACACACACAACTCATGGTACTGCCAACAAAATCTAATCTAAGCTCTTACCCAGCACCAGGTACCGGCATCAATACTGGAGGAGGAGGTATGTCCGAAGGGAATGGGTAAGAATCATACATCTGTTGTTCGTCATCATTGTTCGACTCTGTATTCTCAAATCTTTCACCTCCATTATTGCTTCTGCCATCATATTCTCTGCGGTTACCTCTCTCTTCTTTCATTCGATTATCAACACCACCTCTACGCCTCTGTCCTTTCTCCTTCTGCAAAGAGGCATCGGTAGGAGGTCAAAAGTTTAAACATCACATCATCACCATAGGTGAACAGGGTGAGTGAATATATGTCCTATATAAATATTATATATATAGGGGTCTAATCAAATGAGAACTGTTTTGTTTCTGGTAACCGTGACATCCAATCTCAACCACAAATCAAAGGTTAAATTAGGAAATCAATAATTTTCGTAATTTTAACGTAAAATATTAATCAAGGGATTTTAGGGATTTTATAAATATACTCTCTCGTCTCTCCTCTTTCCTCTCTCCAGCAAATCTTATTCGGCGAACCTTATTCTGATAAACCTTATGTGAACACAGGATACACAGTGTGATACCTACAAACGATATTCACTGTGATACCCAGATATACATACAAGATGCACAATGTGATACCCTTTGTAAAGCAATGAAAACAGCGAAAATGCACACTTTGATACATTTCATAAAACAAAGAAAATACATTGTGAACGCCATTACTATGATACACTTTGATTCACAAACGTCTTCAAAATACGATATATATTAGGTAATTGATATACTAGGTAACTAATTTTAATTAAATATTTCCTTCAAAAAAAATTAATTAAATATTTTGATTAATTATCAAAATAGAAACACTATATTACCCTTTTAGCTTATTTAAGAAATATCCTTAAATATCTCAAACAAGTGGTTCACATTGGATCTCACGGTTACCACAAACTAATCAGTTCTCCCTTGAATGGGACTCTATATATTTTATATATATATATATATATATATATATATAGAGAGAGAGAGAGAGAGAGATGCATACATATATAGGGGCAGGTGCAGATGAGGATGACAAAGCGATGAGAATGATGAAAAAATGGGATAAAAATTTAACCATATGGATGCCAAATAAAAAGAATAAAATGCTCGTTTTTGATATAATTTGTTTGGCTTCAACTTTGGTTATATTTCACCTATTTCCTATTTAAAAGGTAAGGGGGGGAAATCTTTTTTGTTTTAAAAATAATTGGTTGTAACCACATTTTTAATCACATACATTGGATCAGCTCATCTGACATCTTCTGAACCTTTGTCATTCTCATTTGAACCTCACTGGGAGTATGTATGTATGTATGTATGTATGTATGTGTGTGTATATGTATATAACATAAAACGCATTATGCAATCTAATGTTTCCATTGGTACAATAAGCTGACAAAAGATGGAAGCTGAAGCAGACTGTTACAGCATATATTATCATGGCATGTTATCAAATTAATGGTGTGGTAAGAGCAATTGCTAATTCTATGCTAGAGCTATAAAGAATAACTTTCAGGTTTTACAGGCTAAAAGGCAAAGATAGCAAACATTGTGCTAAACTTTAAAGTTACACATGCCAAAGAAGAAGTTTAAAATTACTTTTTGGAGATCTAAAGTCTGGCAAAAAGACGCGACCATACAACAAACTCCTAAAATTTGGAACACCTTCCAATCAAGTGATTATCTCAGCTACTAACAGATAGCGTCAATCTCACCTTAGCATCAAGACCAAGCTTGTACTCTTGTATAAATGTCATTATTTCCTTGGCCATCCAGTGAAGCAAATTTTCCTTCCCTATGCTCAAGTTTGACCTTTTAACATTTCAATAATTAATGGACACGCTAAAGCTCAAGCCTACTAGCAATTGTTAGAAAACCTGTCACTTGTAAATATCAGGCCCGTCAAGTTACCTACCCCTCCCCAAACCATAAATAAATAAATAAATAAATAAATGAAACCTAATTAGTAACTCCGTTTCAGTGGCACTCCTAGAAAATTTGAACTTTCTGCCCAGGGCACCTAATATCCTTTTTCTTCTGAACCCTGGATTTGAATTATGAGAAGCGTGATGCAGCCGATTATGTTTAGCTTATGAAGCAGATTCCACAGGGATATACAACCGCAATGAGGCAAGTCAGATGTTCAGATTAACATTTGAAATGAAAGAAAACATGAATGCAACACCAGCAACTTCCAAATCAATAGTGCCATAGTGGTGCCACTTTCAGCATAAGGATAAATACCTTCTAAATCGAACATTATTCAAGTGAATGGAAGCACCAACAGGAACTTGCATAATGCAATCAATTAGTCTTGCAGAGGAACTTCAGAGCATAAACTAATAATCATGGTCAAACAACAAATTTGACAGAAATGGGAGTATTACCGGTAACGAAGGCTGCATAATAGGTATCCCACCAGGTGCATCTTCATCACTGTGGGTTTCAAATATTTTTATCAACACCATTTCCCAAAAGGCATATAGAAAAAAAGGCTGTCAAGAGATGCACTCACTTCATATAGTTTTGGAAATACAGATCTTCACGAACTTTAGAAGTCAACTCCATCACAAGTTCAGGGTGTTTCAGCTTCAAATGCTTGTGAACAAACTCGGCAGCATGAAATAGCTTTGTGCAACCCTTCGCCCCACAACCATACTTCCAACCATACTTCTCATCCCGAATTTTGCGAACATAGGGATCCAATGACTCGGCTGCAGCAGCATCTATCTTTTCCTTTGCAGTCATTATCTCCAAGGGATCTTGACCCTTCAATCTTTCCTGCCAACGCGAATCTAATTTTTTTTCCCACTCTGTTCCATTATTTTTTGCATCAGAATTTTTGGATTCCGCCCTCACATGCCGTAAACCCTTGGCATCACTTCTCTCAGCCAGTCCATAGTAATCCACACCATGAATGCGCCAAAGATAAGTAATGAGTGTATCGAGTAACTCAACACCCTCAAGACCTTTGACTGAGGCTAAACTACGTATAATAACAACTGGGCCACTGGAGCCACCATGAGACTTTTCTCTGTGTGTTCTATCATTATCAGCCCTAGATAATATATTATCTTCTATTCCTTTCTCCAAGTCCAGTTTCTTAACAAGTGCTTGTGCTTGTTCAACATCAGCTTGTATCCGCCTGGGTTCATAACTGACTGGGTGAGCCTTCGGAGCAGCTGATAACGGATCAGAATCTTTTGCTGAAACCCGGCCATGACGTCTTCTTTTGCCACCCATATCTAATTCATCTTCAGAATTGGGATTACTTGTCTGCCCAGATTTGTTTGAAGATGAAGCAGTAACTCCAGGTCCTCTGTAAAAGAAAGAGATGTTAATGGTCTTGATATTTTAAAAAACAAAATGAAGGAACTAGCATGGCAGTATCTCTTACAAATCTAACGATCCACTCTGCAAGTCGAGCAAAAATTCCTTAGCCAGCTTTCGAGCAAATTCATTTCTCCTGGAAGAGAAAATTTTAAGAAAAGAATATAACTGGAAGCATGCAAGCAATTATCAAGATGAAGGCAAGATGACAAGAGGGTAATAGCAATAAAGAACCACTAACTGATAAACAAGGGTAAGATCCATTTTAAATGTGACAATGAGCTTCTGCTACAGAATACAAAAAGGCACACCTTTCAATAACAGCAAGCAAATTTGTGGGGTGATATTTATCTTTCAACCTACACGTAAAAGCAAGTATCAGACTAGAAAAAACATAATCATCAAAGTTAAAAAGGGAGAGAAGATGCAAAAAGTACCAATCTTCGCCTTTATGAGCATCAAAATAGGCACGTTTCTGAGTTGTTATATATTCTGATTTGTATTCCTGATACCTGCAGAGCAAGAAGACTACGATAATCAACAATCTAAAGCATAAAAAAGGCCAAACTAATACTGTAACACCTGGATTTTTGGAGGGTATAATTACGGGTTTTAAATGCATTTTTGACATTAGAACAAACCTTAATCGATACCTTGAAGTGGTTAGGTTTGGTGATAAAAAGATAAGAGAACTCATTTTTGACAGCTTTTCTTCACACCTGTGAAAGGTACCCTTCACGCCAGTGAAGGTGGGCAGAAAGTTCACTGGCAGCATTTCTTCACTCCCGCAAAGGGGGGCTTCACGCCCGTGAAGTGGGGCAGAATCTGGACCTACAGCCCCTTTAAACCCGAAATTTTCTCCTTTTCGTCTCATTTCTTTCACCAACTCATTCTCTTCTCTCCCATTTTCGGTCCAAGCATATTTAATCCACCAAATTGAAATCTTCTTGAACATTTTAGAGATTCAAGTTTAGAGGTTAGGAGTTCAAGATCATCTTCATCTTCTCCATCTCTTTCCCACCATTGTTGAGTAGGTTTAAGGGTTTTTCTCCTAAAGACCTTTCTGGTCGATTTTCTCGAGGATCTTGAAGATTTTGCATATAGTTCGAAGTTCTCAAAGATAGAGATCCAAAACTTGTGGATCCCAAGTCAAGATCTCCATTTTCATCCTCATCCTTCCACCATTGTTAACCTAAGTTTTTGGGTTTTCCTAAAACCAATTTGTAAGTTCACCCTAACCTTTCTAAACCTTTATTCATGTTAAAACCTTTCATTTTAACCTCCTAGAACATCCTTCTTGATGTATCTTTCATATTATGGGTTTTGACCAATTTTGAGTGATCTAAGGTTTTGACTAAAGTTTGTTATGGATCTGATTTTAGGGTTACTTATGATACATTTCAAGGCTTGGTTGTGACCTAGGTAACGTTTCTAGAGTTGGATATTTGTGGATCTAAAGCCTTCATCATTTTGGAAACTAGAGATGGGTTTGGAACCTAGGTTTAACTTAACCTAGCAAGGTGAGTTCAAGCTACTTTGTGAAAACTTTGTACATGTCAAAGACATCTATTTTGGAGCCTTAAGATGTTTTATTGATATTTAGCAAATGTGTTGATTATCTAGATTTTGGAGCCTTAAGATGTTTTATTGATATTTAGCAAATATGTTGATTATCTAGATGAATTTTACATCTTTGATACATTTGATTTTATAAAATCTTAGGAAATACACCTATTTGGGGTTTTGGATATTTGATCATAAATCATGAAGTTGAGGGTTTTGATGGTTTATTTGTCATTTGAGGTTACTTGATGATAATGCATTTGGTATATTGGTTCTTATAAGCATGATTTAGCTTTGTTGGCCTTTATGGTATTTTGAGTCATGATACGTATTAAACCCCTTTAAATGCATTTTTGGGGTTTATGATGAATTATTGGATTAGTCCAACATGTGAAAAATCTTAATGGCTTAAATTTGATATAAAGACCAGTTTGGGATTTTTGCCCAACCTTTCAGTTCGTGGTATTCATTTTCAAACCTTCTGATGTATATGTGGCTCAAATGCTGAGTATTTACATTTTGTTGGTTTATGTTGACTTCTATTGAATAGTCAATTGAATTGTTGAGCTTTTGACTAGATGAGTTTTAGGGACATTTGTCCGGTTTAATTTGCTCTACATCGAGCTTTTGGAGTTATATGCAATTATGACATATTTATTTGGTAAATTATATGGTTTAAGTGTGTTAGTCATTCATTTGAACCCATGTAATTTAGACTGTAATGAATTGGATCCATAGGCATTTGTGTCAGTCGTGTTTTTGTCAAGCGAGGAGTTTTGATGTTCCCACCTTGGAGCCATAAGGTTTAGGCAAGTGAGGAGTTTTGACGTTCTTAGCTTGAACCCTTTGGTAATGATAAGAGAGAAGTTTTGATGTTCTCATCTTGTAACTTCGGGAATGACCAAGTAAGAAGTTTTAATTACCAAGGCTTTTTATGCTAGGGGTGATTTACTCGTCAACATCTCAATGTGGCTTACTTCGTGTTCCGCCACTTGATGGAAACGAGTCTCCCCCGTAACCAAAAGGTGTATTATCCATGTTTTCAAAGTTACTTTGGGTACAGAGTGCATCCATAATTTATGGTTTTGGTATTTTGAAATTTATTCATGTTTTGTTGTTTTGGGCATTGGACAATACTATGATCTTTGGATATCTTGGATATTAGTCGTACCCATGTTTCAATATTTGAATATTAAATCTTATTCACGTTTTGGGTGAGTAGGGTTTTGACTTCATGTTAATAGGGGCGCTTTGGTCACCAAGTTTTCATCACAAAAATGATGGTTTTGATAAAAACGTTTTCATACTAAATAGATTCTATTTTGGAATTGTGATCTAAATAACATCTCCCAATTTATTATTTTACATTAAAGATGAAAACTGTTTGACCTCACTAGCATTAAGCCTAACCCTTTTTATTTGTAGCATGTGCATCAGGTCCTTTTTGAGAATTGGTTCTAGCAACACTATATAAGATGGAGTGCTAGAAAGAGGTCCAAGATGGAATTAGCTATCCATGGACACCTTTTTATATGTTGGAGATAGCAACCGTTGTTGAGTTTTAGCAACACTCCACCCTATTATAGACCCTGTGTAAGGTTTGTTTTGTAATCATTAATGTTAAACCTTAAATTGTCATTTAGGTGATTATGTTATTGCCCATTAGAGAATTGATGTAATTAGAAAATTTTAAATTAGTCGCTCTTTCCAAATTTCAGGTGTTACAAATACCAAATTGTAGTACAACTGTACAAGGACACTTAATATACCTTCGTTCAGCTTCTGATGGCAAAATATCATCTTCGAGCTCCTGAATAAACTGCTTATAAGACATTAGCCCTTCTCTGAAATGTAAAAATGATAGGTCACGATCAAATCAAAATAGTAATAATGTTTTATTCTAGTTCGCTCAATAGGATATCCTTGTTAAAATCCATAATGAATCAAGAAACGTCACACAGGCCAATAGCTACCAAGGAAACAAAGGTATCATTACATATATGTGACTAGATCACTATAACTTTTACTCTATGCTGTAAAAATCGCGATATATCGTCGATATATCGGCGATATATCGTATATCGGCCGGAAGAAATATATCGCTTCCTAAATATCGCCCAAAATATCGTTCCCGATAATATCGGCGATATTGTCCGATATTTTCCCGATATGTAGCGATATTTTGTAGTAAATATCGACCGATATCTCGATATTTTATAGGGTACAATTTTTTGGGCTTCTCTTATTTTAGGGGCTTAGATTTATTGGGCTTCTCTTATTTTATGGGCTTAGATTTTTTGGATAAGTTAGGTCTCAAAAAACTGGCCACCATCTCCTTCACGCCAACGGTCTGCTTCGCTTCCATTCCCTTTCTTTTCATCTTTGCGACTCGACTTCAGTTCACAATTCATCTTTTCACGAACGAACGAGTAATCGACCGACAGCAACAACAGCAAGTCAGCAATCGACATCAAGTCAGCAACTATGCTGTAAAAATCGYGATCGACAGCAAGTCAGCAACAGCAACAGCTCCAGCCTCGAGRTCCTTGGTGACTCCCTGAGTTTTCTGCTCAATCGACAGCTCCAGCCTCGACTTCAGTTTTCTGCTCCAGCCTCGACTTCAGTTTTCTGCTCCAGCCTCTGTCCYTCAACAGGTCCAGCCTCGAGGTCTTACTCTTATGTCCTAACTCCTAAGTCCTATCACCCACCCACTCACTTAATTATTCTTATTTATCTTAGTTAGAAGTTAGAACTTA
>NW_020201576.1:18754-28624 GCF_001531365.2 Cynara cardunculus var. scolymus
CGATATATCACCGATATAACCGATATATCGAATATCGGTCCTGACCGATATTTCGTATTCTGACCGATATAACAGCATAGCTTTTACTAACCATGTCGCATTATATAATTCCTCTATCTAAACTATATTCCAATGTTGACTAGAGATTCAATCATTTCAAGGCACAAAATAATATTTGTAGTACTTATTTAGTTATTCTATGCTTTAAAATAGTTGCTAATCACCGAATAGTAACCGATTTACATCATCTCGATTTTGAACCGTTAATGTTGTCAACTTTGGATCTTCTGAAAGACAAGGTTGAGTAGGGAATAGGTATCACAGACCAACATGAGAGATTCATTGCAACCTACGAGGCATTCCATGGACAGTGTTCAAGGCACTAACAGAATCTGCATTTCATCGGTAAATGGTTAAGGAGTTGATCATTCATCTAGAAGAGTTCTAATCCGATACCGACACCTAATGATTTGGTGGATCTTGATGGCAACTGGTTTTCTTGTACTGATTACACCCGATAATTCTATGGCATACACATAAAGGTTAATTCATATTGCCTTAGAGAGAAAATTTAGCTCGTCCTTTGTCAATTCTTCCAAAAATATATAATAATTTAGGTCGTCCTTTGTCAATTCTTCCAAAAATATATAATAATTTAGGTCGTCCTTTGTCAATTCTTCCAAAAATATATAATGTCACCTGCTAAGATCATAATTCAAATACGCTTAAGACATCAAACAAGGGAAATATGACATTTTTTCTGTTAGTAAATCGATTGATGATACACTATTAAAGCATATCTCCAACTTGTTTGGAAAAATAAATTGATGATCATAAGTAGTTGACCAACTACCAAACAGAAACATATTGTCACCTCCCCTCTCTGTTGTATCTGTCATCTCATTTCTATCTCCAGTCAGCTCAAGACATGTTTAAATTTTGAATAAAAACTTTGGGTATAATATCTAAAATGGTAACTAATGAACTTCCATCTTCCCCGTTTAAAAAAGTAGACCAACATTATCTCTACAGCATCCCAGATCATGCACCCCGCCAACTGATGGCTAGAAATTCAAGGAGCCTTTTCACAACTTCCATTTAATATTGTAGAAATAATAGCATCACTTGATGCAGTTTGAGAAGGAAATGGTGCCACAACCTTCCACACCCTAAGGCACCCAAGAGTTCAAAGAGGGATGATGCTTCTTAAGTATCTTGTCAGAAGGCATCAATACAGGGTGTCTAAGTGCAACTGCTACATGTGGACTAAAAAATTGTACTAGTATGTGTCCCATTTCAGCATTTAAACATCTTCAAACAAACTAAAACTGTAGTAGTTTATCTCAACATTATGTAAATTGCTTCCGTCTGTCACTCACTAGTTACCATTTCACACAGCTTGTCCCCTAGAGACACTGCCTCTACCGTTCACATTCTATTCTCAGCTTCTAGCACATAAGAATCTTAATAGAAAAAAAGATCGTATATCTACGACTAAAGATGGTGAGGCCCAGAGTCCAACTAAAGCCGTTCACAGACTAGTCGGAGGTTGAGTCAATACCAAACACTTCACTATATGGTCTGGCATGATAAAAAATGTGAAAATAAGTGCCAGAAAGTGGCCTTGTGATGTTGATGTCTGATATGACATAGACCATATCTTTCTTCACACCCATGGTATAGTATCTCGTAAAACACAACTAAATTAGGACTCAACCCTTGAATACTATTGGTTATAACAAATAATAAAGCAACAAAGCTCCAAATTAGACAACTAAGGGATCACATCCATAATAGCTTGACATTGCTCACCTATGCATACTTGCATGATCATTGTAACTTCCACGAGCTGGTTCCCAGTCTGCAGAAGAAGATAAACCTGAAGCTATTACATATGTTGCATGCCATACAACATTAACTTCTGGGCATACATTTATTAAACTAACAACTCCATAAAAAGTAAAGATAATATGAAAGATTATTAATATCTTGATGTAATGTTAACATATCTATAGTAAAGGTGAGTGAAGTACCTATCACAATGAAAGATGATAGAAAGAGCAGACAGAGCATGTAGGTAACAATAAGTGCAATGAGGCTATCTGATAAAATTTCTTGTTGTATCTATATAGAAATAAAGCATTTAAAACATATACCAGATAAAACCTATAACTTTATCAAACATCTCATTTGAGATGACAGTATGCACTATACCTAAAAAAGTTCATGAATGACTCGATACAGTAAACTCCAGTATGATATTCCCTAAATATACTATGATATCGTTCTTGTTAATAATACAATACCCTAGATAGACCTATTTACCTTAAGACGAAGGATCGTGTGAGAATAGGAGTTAAGTTGAGAAACATAAGGGATCTAGACCCTTGATCACTTTTTTAATCTCACCCCCCCACCCCATGAATTGCGCTTCTCATGGGAATTGATCTGGTGCATCTCGTTGCATCTCTTTAGTGTTAATCTTCAATTAGGATTGATCATTGATCCAAGGGTGGAGATCCCTTCTCACCATAACTTCCATCCTCACCGCAACCCAATTCTTTACCTTAAACCCTCATTATTAAAAGCAATTCCCAATTCTGTTGATTCATACCCATTAAATGGTCGACTAGAAGCAGTAAAATAAAATTCCGAGTATGCTATTTCCTAAACATTCTATGTCGTTGATAACAAAATAAAATTCCTAGATAAACCAAAATGCCTTAAACCCTCAATTATAAAACGCCTATTCCTAATTATGTTGATTCCTATGAATTTCTCTTCATTCCAAAGTTGAGATTCCTATTCATTGTATCTACGTAACCAAACCCACCCCCACCTCCTTTCTATTGCAGGTTGGCTATTGCCATAAACTCCATAATACATTTTCACATAAAAAATTCCAGACAGGTGAAACTGGTGTTGAACACTTTAAATTGAAACCATGACTCATGCGTCAAGAGCACAGTTAAAAGTGGGACAAACCACAAAAGGTGAAAAAGAAAAATGCTCAATTTTCTAATGACATTATACAGCATTTGAGGTGGTTCCTACCTACTAAAAACAGAGCATCAAGGTTTTTGTCGCCAACAAGTACAGAAAAAACTAGCATGAAACAATAGATTTGGCAATCAAACCATCACTAAATGGTTTTACAAACAATTTCAAATTGGAAATCAAACTATAACTTCCTTCAGGATATTATTTAACCTAAGGACACACATTATGCCTGCATCGTCTAAAAAGAGTAACAACCTGGAGTGCCTGCTATGTGACAATGAGATATGAAGCAATCCTTCTCAAGCCCACAACTTCCAAAATTTATCACAGATGGTAACCATTTAATGTGAAAAACATCTGAAAAGGAGCCAACACACATCTAAAGTCCAAACTACACTTTCCATTAGAGATTTCTTCTGTTGCTTACCATCAAAAACCACACTCCAATATATCGTTTTAGTCTTTTAGAAGGAATAATTCTCATCTACTAAATACTGGATAAATATTAAATATCACAATGTTAACTTCTTTTAGCAACTGAGATGCATTGCCTACTAGAAAAGCAACTCTGATAAACCAGATTGTGCCTACAGAAAGATAACATAACTTTTTGATATATAATGGACCACAAAAGCATGTATAAAGCCTCTCTAGGATGTAACCTACGGCATCTTCTCCTTGATCTGCACACAATCTTTTAATATCTGGTCGAACAGAAGCAAATACAAAAACTTCTCAAAGGAATCTACCTTGTTCCTTAAAGACGAATTGACATATTAGCATACTACTGCTGAACACATAACAAACAACTTCGAGAACAAACAATATATTAACTGATGGAAAAACATTAACTTAGTTATATTTCAATGATTCTAAAAGGGTAGGAGTTGATAGAAGAAACTGGTGCTTACCAGATGGGCCACCTTGGTACCCACCAGATTGGCGCCCAGCATATCTACCACGAGGCCTATCATCAGGATAGCCAGGTCGGCCACCCAGATCACGTTCATAGCCACCAGGATAATCATATCCAAACCTGTATAAATAATAAACGACATTATGAAAACCAAACAACGATCTTGAACAAAACAACACCACAGTAATTAGAGAATGAACTCCAAAAAGACACGTTTGCATACTAGAAATGGGATCAGCTCTGTCCCAACGGTAAGAAGAAGAGGGAAGAAAGTTGGAATATATTGAATGGTAGATTCATACACAACCATGTCCACATTAGGGGCTCAAAATCCCGATTGATGTATCTCCTAATTGTGGTCCCCACTACCCAATATGATGATTCCTCATAATTCATAAAAGTATGTACAAATGGACTAAGCATCTATGATACGAGCTAGTTGACAGATGAAACCAAACATATACTTCATTGCATTGCAACAACCTTCTCCACTATGAATGGATGAAATAAACCTTACGAATCCTTTTTTGCATCATGAAAATTCTACAGAAAATATGGTCTTTATTTGCTGCAAACGGTTTTCCTCAAAAACTGGATAAATAAGGACATCCTGCAAGAAACTAAACTAGTGCCTAACCATACAAGCAGATCAGACCTCCGCATATCGCCGGCTTAATGAAGGTAGTTAAATGGATTATGGTAGTTGACCACCAGATGAATACAGATAGAGTCAAACTTGGGATAATGCACTTAGTGTGTGAAGCCATGTGCCCCTATGAGGGATTCTACAGAATTTTGCTTCAATCTTTATTGCACAAAAACTGTTGACATGAACAAAAGTAAACATATAGGGAGTATTGCTTTTACAGAAAAACAGTAACCCCCCCCCCCCAAAAAAAACATTGCAAATGTATTTATTAACAAATTTCTTTTTGTCCAATCCCTTCATGGCATCGCCAAGTAAACATGTTACCCTTACAATCTATTGAGAAATTGCACATAACACCAATTTAAAAAAGATGCAAAAAGGCTTGGTATGACCGCTTCCATCGCACAAGAAAACATAATTTATTTTGTAAACAGCAGAAAATACCTCTAATAGGTGTATATTATTGTTAGCTGCAAATAATTCTCGATGTGAAAGCACAGATCGTGAGGAGTAAAAAATCATGTAGATCTTCTGACCAGCAAGAACAGTGAAGCTATTACAACACATTGAACACAAAAAATTGAAAATAAAGAGACATCTATTCTAACAGCACAAAGCAGCAACTTCTAAGAGTGAAGTAGGCCATAGGCCATATCCCACAGCTATATGACACACAAATCCTCTTATTTAACAATGACATATTCTCCTCCTTTTTCTCCAATTTCTTAGATTTCATTTCATATAGAATAAATTATAGGGTCCGTATATAAACTTCTAAGGACAGATAGTGGGCACTGGGAGGTTTACGCAATAGGAACAATAAGACATAAAAATAGGACATGTGTCAACCTATGTTGTTATAGCGGTAAAAATACAAAATTGCGGTCAGGACCGATATTTGAAATAGCGGCAAAAATAGTGATTCAAATAATATTTCTTAGAATTATAATACATATATATGTGTGTGTGTGCATACATAAACATATCATATGCATTAATTAAAAACATAGTTTCAACATCAAAACATTAACTTAAACAAGTTTCACAAAACAAAATGAGAAAAGTGTTCATAAACGAGCTAATCGCAAGCATAGGTTCAGCATCCGAGTCAACATAGTTCTAAAGAGGCCCAAGCTAAAATATCGGAATATCGGTCCGCAATGTCACCTCAAATATCGGTCAATTGCGCCGCTATTGCAGCGCAATAGCGCTGCAACTAACAGCATAGAAGTCAACATAAGAACCAACCTTCAATTCTACATGTTTAGGACAACGTCGACACCTACATCCTAAAGCCCCATCGATCAAAGGCCAAAAAAGAGAAGAAAAGATACAAACACTTCATGGAGAAAGAGAGCAGTACAAAAGCCAAATGAAAAATGAGAAATTCAAGTAGTAAGAAGGAAGTGCAGAAGAAAAAACTTGGCATTCTGCATTAAAGAAAAATAAGAGATGCAGTAAAATCCTAGGATTAACACTCAATTCGGTTCAAGGGATAGAGCTTAGGCAAACGTGACAAGAGGTAAGACGAGTAATAAACACACTTCTTTGTCTACACAAGCAGAGTCAACAAACAAAAATAAAACCAGTGTTCAATTGTATATAAAAATAATAATACAACTAGGCACTTACAAAAGATTCCTCAGAAATCAACATTGACCAAATATGGGCACATTTGGCTTAAATTTCACCTCCATCTAGCTTCTCATGTTGGTCTTCTTTCTAATGGCTTACAGCTAAAAAATTACAAATGAAATTGCTCCATAGTGTATACATACACTTGTATGCAATTATTACCAGCATAACCATCTTGATATTAGAAAATTATCTTAGGACAACATGTTAACTGGATAGTTTCAACCTTCCAACATAAAAGAGCTTAGCTATTTAATCATATGGTGTACTTCCCAAATAGTCGGCTGTGGCGTATTACAAAATTTGTATATTATTTTTCACATGATGCACTTCAGGGATCAAATAGTTGGATGTCACATGTTGCAAGATCTGCAAATTAGTTTACTTCTTTACATCTAGCTCAACATGCTACTGATCAGGCTAAATTCTTCAGTTTTCTCTTCACGATGTAAACAGGCTGATCACCAAACCTTGATTTAAAGGGAGAGTGCGCCGAGTGAACAAGGTTTACTAAAACATGAGCCATTATCCACCACAAGATAATAAGCAAATAGAAATGACGAACCTAGCAAGTCGAGTTTCAGATATCATTTAATGAAATCAACTATAACCGCTGATATATCAAACATATGTAGATATTATGTGTGCCTTTATGCTTATAAGGAAAGGCTCCCTATATTTCGTTTCATGCAAATGAATTTCACGAGCGACCAAATTTGTACTAATGTTGTGTCCTGAACAAGTTTGATTCATAAGATGCCACAAGTCACTGAAAGCAACTGTACCTTACAACTAATTTTCACCACCAGCAAACTCAAATACATAGCTCTATAATCAAATATATCTGACACTTGCTACAGCCCACAGAAAATCTGTTTGACCCCACAATCTTATTAAGAAAATAAGTTTACTATTGATCAAATGATCACCATAACCTACTTCAAAAAAATACTTGTATCACTGACTCACTATAGTTGAAATATGTATTAACTCTATCTGTAGGATGTGCTCTAACCCATTGACAGAAAATTAAATAGGCATCACTACCTAAGTAGAGTCATAGACAATTGTTAAATGTTCTAAAAGCCAAAGCCAGACTTCATGAGAGTTGTGCAAGTCAACAAGTAATTATGACGGCATGAAATAAAGTTGCTTTGACACCTTTGGGTTCATGTGTATATTAGAATGACATAACATTCTCCAATTAACGTAATAAATATTATTTCGGTATTTCTTAATTCTAGCTGATAGATCATAGAAGACACTCCCATTCCTGACAACAATATAAGAGTTGTGCAATTTGAAATCATCTTGATTTGATATTTTTCAATCAACTGCTAATTTACGCTTTTCTGTAGCAACCATGGTGACTTGCCACTCAAAATCCAGCACTTAAGCTATACAGAATTTATGCTGGGTCACCAAACAGGTGTGGAATTATATGATTGAAGAAAAGAACAATTTGTCCTTTTGGCCCTAAACCCTATACCCTAAAATATTCAATTCAACCTCCCAAGGTTGGAAGCAGCAGTGTAAAGCATAAAGGCACAAAAATACTTGTTTCAGATTAGGCATCACATAATATCAGTGACATATATACACGTAATCACAAATAATGTAAATCTGACGGCAGAAGGAAAAATAATGTACAAGATTATTAATACTGAATACCATTCAGGATGTAATATCAAAATGCATCACAATCTGTTCTCTTAAGTGGTCTCTAGGAGAAACACCGCATATCATCACTTCAGTGAGGTGGCATGGCAAAATCCCCCTTTAACATCTCCTAAATATAAGAAATCTTAGAGGCTTAGAGCCACTAAGATTTAATTATCTGGTGGTTTAAGGATTTTGTAATTGGTCAGGAATGTAGGATACCAAACATGCCATTCCATAACTTAGAATTGGAGCCAAATTCAATTCAATCAAAAACACAACACTGGGCCATCCGCTTTGTCTCGAGTGAAGACCCGTCTCCCTTTTTCTATAATCATCAGTGCCTCCATTTTCAGCTTCTAGTCTCACCTTCAATTAATACTCCTCCTTCCAAATTATAAAAGCACTTTCCTATGTACTAAAAATGATGGAACCAGGAAAGTGCTCCTGTAATTTAGAATGGAAGGAGTAATGCTCACTCACAATCAATTATTTAGAATGCATCGAGTAATGCGCTCACTCAGAATCAAGTATTTAGAACAGATGGAGTTGTACTCTCGCTCACAATAAAGTATTTGGAACAGATGGGGCAATACTCTCGCTCACAACAAAGTATGTGGAACAGATGGAGCAACACTCTCGCTCACAACAAAGAATTTGAAACAGATGGAGTAATACTCTCACTGTCTAACTCGCAATCAATTCATTGAAAACCTGGCTGCATCAAACTGCTGCATCTCTTCAGAAACCTTTGCAAACTCTATAGATTATCCATGTAGGGGAAAAGAGTGATAGATGCATAACAATGCCAGAATATCCCCAAAATAAGCACAGCCTGGAAAAGCACTACTAACACAAACACAATCAAATATTACAAAATCTCTTTTACGGAAACATAATAAAAAAATTGCGCAACCGCAATTAACCTAAAGCCTAATCACCCATTTGAAAAGATATCATAAGTCCAGACTGACCAACTAAAAATCAGTATCATATATGGTAATAATATCTATACCATATTAACAGTTTTCATAGAAATGGCGTAAACAAATAGAAAAACAACAAAAACCATTTACAAACCTTCTATCACCAGGTCCAAAACCTCCACGAGGACTTCCACGGCGACCATCGTAGCCCCCGTCATCCCTACGAGACCGCTTGAACGGAGGAAATGGAGGTGACCTACGGGGAGGAGGGGAGTGACCCCCACCACGGCGGTCACGATACGGAGGTGGAGGAGGAGAGCTAGGGCTAGCAGCACGACGCTTATAATCTCTATGAGACGGCACAGGGGGGGATCGATTACGATGTTCATAGTAATCAGAACGACGATTAGGTGGACGATCAACATCCCGGTCCCTGTCATCATTTCTCCTCTCTCTGGAATCGCGGTCATGGCGACGTGAAGGAGGCGGTGGTGGTGGTGGTGGAGAAGTTGCATCGGGATTTTCGTTTCCCGTGGACTTGTTATTGTCTTCGCCATCAGCGTTAGCGTTGGCGACGCCGTCATCGTCTTTGCGCTCTCGGCTGCTGCGACGCTCGACCACATCCACCGGCATGTTCATCACTTCTGCCATCGACGAAGATGTGAAAAATCCAAACCCTAAAACGTGAGGCGTTTGTGTAAATATATGCACCATATATAAATAATATACTGTTGATCATTCAAAATTTGGTCACCCCGCTCCCGGTACTAATTAAATTTTTGTTTTATAATAGAAAAAGTCTACATAAACTTTAATGGGTTTTATTATTTGGAGTGATTAAGTTTTCAGAAAAAAAAATTAAAACAAATAAATTATTGAATATTTTAAAATATATTAAATAATTTTTTAAATTTTATAAAACTTGTTAGATATATTTTTATTATTTAAAAAACTGATCAATGTGGTAAAACAATGAAACAAGAAAGAAAAATCCAATAGGCTTTGATATTTTGAAGGATCAAATCCTTAAACATTTTTTGAAAAATAATCTCTAAAATGAAAAAAATATATCAAAAAAATACTTA
>NW_020201576.1:28764-36686 GCF_001531365.2 Cynara cardunculus var. scolymus
AAAATAAAATATGTTTCTTATATGATTTCTCAAATTAAAAAAATTAAAAATGATTACTGATGAAACTTATTTTAATTAAAAATAAAATATATTTCGCTATTGATTTTTCAAATTAGAAAAAATAGAAAATAATTTGATCAAATTACTAACGGATAGGTAATTAAATACATAATTAATTAAAATTCGTCGCTAGTGTTCATTGGTATATATGCATGGATTACTTATATCTAATTGATGGTTAACTTTACCATCGTCAGGCGCTCGAACACAGTAACATGTTAATAAGTGTGAAATATCGTGTTTGAATCTTGTCAGTGATATCATTTTACCGACGGATTAGCAACGAATTTTAATTAATTATGTATTTAGTTAAATTTATTAGTCAGCAATATAATAAAAAAATCTATATTTTTTTTTTTTTTGAAAAATCACCAACGAAATATATTTTATTTTTAATCCAAAAAGATTTCATCAATAATCCTTTTTAAATCTTTTTTTTTAATTTGAAAAATCACATACGGAATATATATTCTATTTTTAATTAAAATAAATTTAATCAGTAGTCCTTCTTAAATTTTTTTTAATTTGAAAAAAACGTTGACATAATATATTTTATTTTTAATTAAAATAAATTTCATCAATAACTTTTTTTAAATGTAAATATTTTTTTTGTATATTTGTTTCATTTTATAGATGTTACTTTTTTTGTTTAGAAAATTTTAAGAACTTAATCGTTCAAAATATGAAAGTCTTTTGGTTTTTTTCAGAGTTTTTCCATTATTTTACCACATTAACCAGTTGCATAGGTCATAAGCATGTATCTAACAGGTTTTAGAAAGTTCAAAAGATTACTTAACACGTTTTAGAATGTCCAAATGATTTATTTGTTTCAAAAAGTTGTGTAATGACTTAATCAAATAAACACTAAAGTCTATTGGTTTTTTAGATTTTTCCCTTTATAAAATACATAGTAACCAGTTTTTAATTTCTTTTATTTACTGATATAATAAGGGAAATTATTAAAATATCTATTTTTCGGGTTAATTTTACTTTTTAGCCTTTTTTTTTCTTTTTAGTTTTACTAAAATAGCCATAGATCTGTTAAAACCCTTGTCCGTAATTGTAGACTTAGCTAAAAAATAAAAAAATAAAATATAATTTTCACCCACATTTGCAAAAAAAAAAAAAAAAACTAGGGCTATTTTAGTAAATCTTGTAAAAAACGGCTAATAGATGAAATCAACCGGTAAAAATGGCTATTTTAGTTAATTTTCCTAAAAAGTAATTTACTTGTTTAACACATGTTTAATGATTTGATATAGAATAATTAAAAGTAATGGTTTAATGAGCCTATTAACAAGTATGACTTAAGGGTTGTGTGGTTTGTTTTTATTAAGTTTTGTACGGATAAGGGTGTTTATAGTGATAAATCTATCTGTATGATATTTGATAAGTTTTATTCGGTTGTTATGCTGAATAAATCGTCTGAACGGTGAAAATCACTATTTTGCCCTTTATTTTTCATTGAACATTCAGTTCCATCAATTCAACTACCAAACCAATTGATTTCTCCTATGATTCTGCGATGGTTGTTTCATCAAACCAATCGATTTGAAAGGGTCGTTTCATCACCACATGAGAGGAGGATAAGCAAAGATAGATCAAAACCGAACCCAAAACCAACAACGATTTAGTAAAAATTCATCGCATAAAGTTTATGATACAAACCTAAATTAAAAATTGGATTTGACCCTAAATCAAAAACTCACATCAAACTCAAACTCACGAGTAAAAAAAAACAACAGATCCAAGGCCTTATCGTAACTATGGATCCATGATAAGGGTTGTTGATCGAGTGAGGGTTTGTACAAGAAGGAAACCCAAAAAAAATGTTTGTTTGGTTGCCTCTATAATCAAGCTAGAAAGCTGGAGAACAAAAAAGGGATAGGTCACGAATACGATGCAAATGGGAGCGATCTCCATGTTTCTTCATTTTTGCAACGATGGAGAGACAATGCAAATGGAGAACATATTTGAGATGGTTGATTTGTATCATAATCTTCCCGATTTGAGAGGGTCGATGTGCGAGGGAAACATGAGCATCACCGGTAATAGATTGATGGAGGAGGAGGAGGATGTGTATGTCTCCAAGGGTAGTAAGGGAAAGCAATCGGTTGAATGTAAACAAGAGTTTTCCTCTATATGACCAAATAAACTATTGATTTCCAAATTAAACAATGACCGAACGACCATATATTGTTGAGGGAATAAGCTATATAGGTTATACAACCCATTAAGCCACAATTGAATAGCCCCTTATTTGGTACGTCGTACATGGTTGTTTGTTTGCAACTTATTCTTCAAGCAAGTGATTTATTCAAACAACTAACCCACTTCAACTTTATCCATAAAGCCCAAACTTTTTCCAAAAACACCATTGTATGCCCTTGTTATCTGGTTTATACAACACTTAAAATTCAATGCAAAAATAGATTTTGGCGCATATATACCCCTTAATCTACTATCGTATTGTAACAAGTAATAACTGTACAAGTACCGAATATCGTTCCCACAAAGATGGTTGTTGCTAAAGTCTTTCAAATTCGGTTCTTAAAAACTGATTTCAGATGGCAAATTTTAAGAAATCTTTTGGTTGGTTGGTAAGTTATCAACTACAGAAAAATCAACTATAAGAAGATGCAAAATGCGTAAAAGTCTGTCAAGATAAAAACAAGTGATCCGGTAAAAAGATATTATAGCAGACTAACGTTATCTCATAATTAATATTTAAAGTAACTTCTTGAAAGCTATACATTTCCATACAAATAATTAGTTGTCAATTAACTAAATATAGTCTTTAATGAAATATTAATATTGTAATTTAAACAACTTTAGACTAAATGTTATATTCGAGACACCTTCTTACCTTATTATCAGTCTAAATCTTAACTTTACTTTGCATTTCAAACTAAGGTTATCAGACTATCATCGCGAGGTTTATTTTTACAAAAGACATAAAGACTTTAATATAAATGAGAGATATAGAAAATGCATAAAATAAATTGCAAGTGTTACAGACTTTAATTATTAAAGAAATTGCAAAAAATAAATGGTGCGGGAATATAAATAACAACAAATAAAGTGCATAAAGTAAATTGCATAAATTAAAAAAATTGAATGTAAATGACAATAAATTAAATGCAAATGACAATAAATTAAAGCAAGAAATGTAAAGCTCTAAAAATAAAAAACAATTAAAAACTTGCACATAAAGTTTCGTTCCAAACTTAAAGTATTTGCTTAGTTTATTTGAAAACCTCATATTTCGGCTTTTTAGATACTTATCACCGGCCACAACTTGGAAATTAAATCAAATGTAAAGCCACAATCAAGCGTTCTTTAAAAATCAAACCGAAAAACAAATATTTCAAGTCATGGACGGACCCGCTGGGTGGTTAGGTGGCACGTGCTAACGTATTATTTCTCCGTCGAAGGGTAAAAAATTTAGATTTGTAAACGGTGCAACCGTATCATTTTAGAACGTGCTATCGTATTTTCCTGAAACCCACATTGTGCAACTGAAACCCAAATAAAACAAAGCCCAAATGGCCAAATCAAAAGCCTAATATGCAAAGCCCAATTAAAACTTAGCAACCGACCAACGAGATTACGAGAACGATCAGGAACAGGTCCAAGTCGGCAAGCAAGTCCAGACCAACAACAACGAGTGAGTGACGGAATGTGATAACCAGATCCTGGTTATTACCCAAGGTAATAAATATGTGATTATTTGATTAAATGATTACGTGATAGCATGATAATTGATACATGCTGGTATGAGAAGTTGTGCATTAATTAAATATATATATATATATATATATGCATATAGAAATACATGATATATATATATATATATATAATTATATGCATAAGATATATTATGCATGCATGAGGTATGAATGTATGTATGTGTGTGCATGTGTGCATGATGGTATATGCATTAAGGTGGAAAAGGGGGAGGGAAGGCGGTTTAGCCGACCTTTCCACTTTTGGCAAGTATAAAAGAGGCTTAACCTCWCCCTTTACTTCTTCTTACTTATTTTGAGAGGAGTTTTGCTTTTAAAAAGAAAAGTGTTGTACGGATTGCTTGTGCTAGGTTGCAAAAGGGCTGATTTCAAGAATTTGGTTTCAAAAGCTTGTTAAGGTGAGTGGTTTCTAAACCTTTTTGTACAAAATTACTACTGGTTTTATTTGCATGTTTCATGTTATTATTCTTTAGAAAGAAACCTTGCATATTTTCGTTTAAGTGTTTATCCGGACAAAGAGTGACAAATAAGTATTTAAACCGGACAAGCCTTGAGCGGCTTATTGTCCGAATTAGTTTAAACCGGACAAGCCTTGAGCGGCTTATTGTCTGGATTAGTTAAACCGGATAAGCCTTGAGCGGCTTATTGTCCGGATAATTAGTTAAACCTGTCAAGTCTTGGGCGGGGTATTGTTCGGACTTGTATCCGGACAAAGATGATTTTTGCTTCTAAGTGTTAAACCGATCAAAGCTTATGTGGTATGTTGTCCGGACTTGATATCTGGACAAACTTGATTTTAATCAAGTGTTTAAATCGGACGATGCTCGACCGGATTGTTGACCGGTTGGTGTTGAAAATATTTTGATAGAAATTATTATTTTATCATAAAGTGAAGTTTTGATATAAATGATTTTGGRCTGATAACAATTCCAATGGCTGCGGTCTATTCRGAATTATTTTTATAAATGTTTTGATGAARTGATAAGGATGRCATATCAARGAGAGRTGTCCATTTGATATAAGGGTGRCATATYAAGGAGAGGWGTCCATTTGATATAAGGGTGGCATATCAAGGAGAGGTGTACCATGKRATAAGGGTGRCATATCAAGGAGAGGTRTACATTTGATATAAGGGTGGCATTTGTATGTGTGTGATTTATATAACTCTTTCTATTAAATCMTTTAAGACTACTGAGGTMTAGAATCTTTATTTCTTTGTGATTTAARGATTTAGGATCAAGGTTCTTAATTGGGAATCATAGACTGGATGTTATTGAGGAGAAAAGAACAGGTTTGGTGTGAAACTTTGTTTAAACCTCGTTTAATGAGAAAATGTTTAAAAGTGGCACTATATGAAACCCGATTGGTTCAAAAGTATGAAATTTGAATAGCTGCGTGATTAGCTTGAAAAGTGGATAATGATTTGGTATTATGTTCTTGTGTATTCATATATTTGTTATATATATGAATAATTRTTTTTATAAAGGTTTTGGTGATCCTTCACCCTGCAATGACATGAATAGGRTATCTCACTAGACTTTTCAGTCTAACCCTCSTTTTTGTAATTTTAAWTATGTATTGCAKGAGGCRTAGAAGGTAAGGGAAAGRGAAAGATGTAATGCTTTTCTTATATGCATTATGGATGAGGAATTGYTTTTGATGTATAGTTTTGTTGATTAGTACAAGATGTGTATTTTGAATTTTTGGACCTTGTATTTGGTCATGGTAGATTCTTGTACTAAGGGACCCGAATGGTATATGAATATGTATTTCTTTGGTATGAAATATGTGTTACATGCGATGTGTGGGTTGGGGCGTTACAGAATGGTATCAGAGCCTGAGTTTAAGGGATTTAGGTATTAAACAACATGATACCTAGACTTAAACTGTTCTATTGCATGTTAAGGGTCCCTAACATAGTTAGCACCATTGGAAATAAATATGATGAGTTAAAGAACAGTGTATAAGGTAAATTTT
Organism: Cynara cardunculus var. scolymus; assembly: GCF_001531365.2. Taxonomy (NCBI): domain Eukaryota; kingdom Viridiplantae; phylum Streptophyta; class Magnoliopsida; order Asterales; family Asteraceae; genus Cynara; species Cynara cardunculus. Next base: position 34,548 of record NW_020201576.1, read on the forward strand.
AATTACATCTGGCCAGTGTAATTATGAATTTACAGGTACACATCTGAACTTGAATACTTCATTATATTTGGGAATGTGAAAATGTGATTATTAATACTAAACTTTGCAGATGTCTAGTCGTACTAGAAGATCTGAAAGAGTGGCTCGTCCAGAATCTGAGAAAAGAGAAGAAACACCCGTAAATCTACCAACTAGCATGTCCAGAAATAGAGGTCGGGGAAGACCAAGGGGACGTGGTAGAGGAAGAAGTCAGTCTCATGAAAGGGGTCAAACTGAAATACATTCTGAACATGAGAAATCCCACTCTGGGAATGCTCAACAGGAACAAAGGCAACAATCAGAGTTTATAACAAGRAATGATTTAGCAGAAGAAATTGGAAAATTAAGGGAAACTCTAATATCTATTATGGGACTGCCAGCTAGAATGGAAACTGAGCGAGTTGGAATTAATCTTCCAGTTCCTTCAGCAGGTARCAATAATCGGGGAGGAGATATAAAAATATTTCTAACATGTAAACCTCCAACCTTTTCAGGAGAAAGAGATCCAGTTAAAGCAATGTGCTGGATAAAAGAAATTGAATAAGTATTTAACACTAGTAGATGTTTTGAAGAAGATAAGGTTAGATTTGCAGTATCTATGCTCAAATCTAATGCCTTATATTGGTGGGATGTGGAATCCTCGGCACAACCGAATATACTGCAAACAATGTCTTGGGAATAATTTGTGAGTAAATTTAAAACACAATTCTGTCCTATGACAGCAGTAAGACARATGGAGGAAGATTTTCTTAAGTTAGAGCAAGAGAGCAGATCTGTGCGGGAATATACTGAGAAATTTATTGAGTTTTCCCGATTTGCTGAGCATTATGTATCTTCAGAATCCCGAAAAGTAGAAAGATATATTTGGGGTTTGAAACCTTCTATCCGAGAGTTAGTGATTGCTATGAACCATGAAACTTTCTCTTTGGCCGTTAATGCTGCCGAAGTTACTGAAAGAAATAAAAATCGGCAAGGTGAAGAGAAATTTGTTGAGAAAAGAAAATGGGAAGGGCCTTCATCTTTTCGAAGACCGAAAACTGTAAGATATGATAACAAATCTGAACAAAAGATCAGTGAGAAAGTTTGCTCACAATGCCGATAGGTTCATCAAGGTGAATGCAAGATGGACCCAAGGAAATGTTACAAATGCGGCGAAGCGGGTCATCTATCTAGAAATTGCCCAACTAACAAAAGGTGTTTTAATTGCAATTCTCCGGATCATATTCGGCCAAATTGTCCATTGTTAAGAACTCCACAGTTAACAATGGAAAGTAATGCGTCGGGTACACGGGGAAGACCTACTGTGAATAGAGGAGGGCAAGGAGGGGCACGGGGACGATCCTTTCAAATGACTAAGAACGAGGCAGAAACATCACCCGAAATAGTAACAGATACATTTCTTCTGAATTCAATACGTGCTAAGGTGTTATTTGACTCTGGTGCAAACTTTTCGTTTRTATCACCATTGTTTGCTCAAACTGCATGTTTGAATTCTGTGTTACTTGATGATGAGTTAGTAGTTAATACTGCTAATGGTCAGGAAACTGTCACTAGTATGTACAATAACTGTACTATTGTTATTGAGAATTGTGAACTTCCGATTCGGTTATTCCCTATGCCAATGAAAGAATTTGAGGTAGTAGTGGGTATGGACTGGTTGGCAAAGCATCAGGCAAGTATTGATTGTAATCAGAAAATGATCAGAATTATTCTGCCAGACCAGAGAACAGTTGTTATTTATGGTGATCGTCAGAATCATCACACTAATATTTTGTCAGTAATGAAAGCCCAGAAAAGTATTTTGAAGAAGTGCCAAGGATGTTGGGCATATGTAATTGATCTAAAGAAAGAGAAGAGAAAGGAAGAATCGATTCCGATTGTTAGTGAATATCCAGAAGTCTTTCCAGAAGACTTATCTGGATTACCACCAGATAGAGTTATTGAATTCCGAATTGATCTTATACCAGGAGCTGCACCAGTAGCAAAGGCACCGTACCGTTTAGCTCCATCTGAACTGAAAGAATTGGTGACACAATTGAAAGATTTAACCGATAAAGGATTTATTAGGCCTAGCACTTCGCCTTGGGGTGCTCCGGTCTT
>NW_020201576.1:40071-42459 GCF_001531365.2 Cynara cardunculus var. scolymus
ACAGCGATGCTTCAAGGTTGGGATTGGGATGTGTTTTAATGCAAAGAGGAAAAATAATCTCTTATGCGTCAAGACAATTGAAAGAACATGAAAAGCAATATCCAACTCATGATATGGAGTTAGCTGCAGTAGTATTTGCACTGAAAATCTGGAGACATTATCTTCTGGGAACCAAGTGCCAAATTTATACAGATCATAAGAGTCTACAACATTTGTTCAGCCAGAAAGATTTAAATATGCGACAGCGTCGGTGGATTGAACTTGTTAATGATTATGACTGTCATTTACCACCCAGGAAAAGCCAACGTGGTAGCTGACACTTTGAGTAGAAAGGAAAGGAGTGGAACCATCAAAACTTTAGCAATGAGAATGAATTTGATTCCTGATATTTGTAAGGAAATTCAGAAGTGCCAACAAAAAGCTGTGAAAGAAGAATTTGTTAAAAAGAAAAGTTGGGTAAAATGATCTCAACCTTGGAACAGAATGATGAAGGACTTATGTGCTTTCAAGGGCGAATTTGGGTACCACATTTTGSAGATGTCCGAAGTATGATATTGAATGAAAGTCATAAATCCCGATACTCTATCCATCTAGGTACCAATAAGATGTATCGAGATTTAAAACCTTTTTATTGGTGGCCAGGATTGAAAAGAGATATAGCATGATATGTGGAACAGTGTCTGACATGTTTACAGGTTAAGATTGAACACCAGAAGCCATATGGAAATCTTCAATCATTAGAGATACCTGTATGGAAATGAGATCACATTACCATGGATTTTATTATGAAGTTACCTCGAACTCCAAAGGGGTATGATGCGATTTGGGTAATTGTTGATCGTTTGTCTAAATCTGCGTATTTTCTACCGATAAGAGAGAAGTATTATTTAGAAAAGCTAGCACAGATTTACATCAAAGAAATTGTTACCAGACACGGAGTTCCCTTGTCTATTATCTCTGATAGAGACAGTCGGTTCACTTCAAAGTTTTGGGGGGGATTACAGAAAGCTCTGGGATCTGAAATTCGATTAAGTACACCTTATCATCCGCAGACTGATGGGCATAATGAAAGAACTATTCAAACTCTCGAAGATATGTTGAGAAGCTGTATTATTGATTTCGGGGGATCATGGGAAGATCATTTGCCATTGATAGAGTTTGCATATAACAATAGTTATCATTCCAGTATTCAAGTGGCACCATATGAAGTGTTATATGGACGTAAATGTCGAACGCCGTTGTGTTGGAATGAAGTGGGTGAGAAACAGTTGACAGGTCCTGAAATTGTCCAAGAAACTTCTGAAAAGTTCGAACAAATCCGTAAGAGAATCAAAACATCACAAGATCGCCAAAAAAGTTATGTAGATAATCGTCGAAAGCCGATTGAGTTTGGTATAGATGATTTTGTAATGTTAAAAGTTTCGCCGTGGAAAGGTGTCATCAGATTTGGGAAGAAAGGAAAGCTCAGTCCAAGGTATGTAGGGTCGTTCAGAATATGTAAGCGAATTGGGCCAGTAGCATATCAATTAGAGCTGCCAGAAGAGCTGAGTCGAATTCACAACACTTTTCATATATCGAATCTGCGAAAATGTTTGGCGGATCCGAATCTAGCTATACCATTGCCATAGATTCAATTAGACAGTAAGCTGAATTTTGTAGAAACACCAGAAGCCGTAATTGACAGAAAGGTCAGGGTGTTGAGAAACAAAAAGATAGATCTGGTTAAAGTTCAGTGGAAGTTTCACAAAGGATCGGAAGCGACATGGGAATTGGAGTCAAAGATGAGATCAGAATACCCATGGCTTTTTGATTAAAGGAATTCTGGGACAGAATTCTTTTGAGGGGTGGATAATGTGATAACCAGATCCTGGTTATTACCCAAGGTAATAAATATGTGATTATTTGATTAAATGATTACGTGATAGCATGATAATTGATACATGCTGGTATGAGAAGTTGTGCATTAATTAAATATATATATATATATATATATATGCATATAGAAATACATGATATATATATATAATTATATGCATAAGATATATTATGCATGCATGAGGTATGAATGTATGTATATGTGTGCATGTGTGCATGATGGTATATGCATGAGGTGGAAAAGGGGGAGGGAAGGCGGTTTAGCCGACCTTTCCACTTTTGGCAAGTATAAAAGAGGCTTAACCTCTCCATTTACTTCTTCTTACTTATTTTGAGAGGAGTTTTGCTTTTAAAACGAAAAGTGTTGTATGGATTGCTTGTGCTAAGTTGCAAAAGGGATTTCAAGAATTTGGTTTCAAAAGCTTGTTAAGGTGAGTGGTTTCTAAACCTTTTTGCATAAAATTACTACTGGTTTTATTTGCATGTTTCATGTTATTATTCTTTAGAAAGAAA
>NW_020201576.1:42645-47030 GCF_001531365.2 Cynara cardunculus var. scolymus
ATTAGTTAAACCTGTCAAGTCTTGGGCGGGGTATTGTCTGGATTTGTATCCGGACAAAAATGATTTTTGCTTCTAAGTGTTAAACCGATCAAAGCTTATGTGGTATGTTGTCCGGACTTGATATCCGGACAAACTTGATTTTAATCAAGTGTTTAAATCGGACGATGCTCGACCGGATTGTTGACCGGTTGGTGTTGAAAATATTTTGATAGAAATTATTATTTTATCATAAAGTGAAGTTTTGATATAAATGATTTTGGGCTGATAACAATTCCAATGGCTGCGGTCTATTCAGAATTATTTTTATAAATGTTTTGATGAAATGATAAGGATGGCATATCAAAGAGAGGTGTCCATTTGATATAAGGGTGGCATATTAAGGAGAGGTGTCCATTTGATATAAGGGTGGCATATCAAGGAGAGGTGTACCATGGAATAAGGGTGACATATCAAGGAGAGGTATACATTTGATATAAGGGTGGCATTTGTATGTGTGTGATTTATATAACTCTTTCTATTAAATCATTTAAGACTACTGAGGTATAGAATCTTTATTTCTTTGTGATTTAAGGATTTAGGATCAAGGTTCTTAATTGGGAATCATAGACTGGATGTTATTGAGGAGAAAAGAACAGGTTTGGTGTGAAACTTTGTTTAAACCTCGTTTAATGAGAAAAKGTTTAAAAGTGGCACTATATGAAACCCGATTGGTTCAAAAGTATGAAATTTGAATAGCTGCGTGATTAGCTTGAAAAGTGGATAATGATTTGGTATTATGTTCTTGTGTATTCATATATTTGTTATATATATGAATAATTGTTTTTATAAAGGTTTTGGTGATCCTTCACCCTGCAATGACATGAATAGGATATCTCACTAGACTTTTCAGTCTAACCCTCCTTTTTGTAATTTTAATTATGTATTGCAGGAGGCGTAGAAGGTAAGGGAAAGAGAAAGATGTAATGCTTTTCTTATATGCATTATGGATGAGGAATTGCTTTTGATGTATAGTTTTGTTGATTAGTACAAGATATGTATTTTGAATTTTTGGACCTTGTATTTGGTCATGGTAGATTCTTGTACTAAGGGACCCGAATGGTATATGAATATGTATTTCTTTGGTATGAAATATGTGTTACATGCGATGTGTGGGGCGTTACACGAAAATCGGAAATTGGCTCGAAGACTCGAAAAATTCTCAATTCTCAAGTGGTGATTCTTGAACGATTCTCGAAAATCGGACGATTTTCATACGATCCTCACTTGCTACATGGCTTTTTGGTGACTTTGGTCTCTGTTTTCACTTTTCAGATTTAGCCATTTACGTAATGAAGTGGCGATGACTTTTTGAATTTTGTCCTCATTTGTGCCATAGAAAATGAAACACATAATAATGTTAAAAATGAAGATGTCATCAATCGTTTCCAAAATATGACGACACGTCGAGGACAAATTTAGGATTTGTTTCTCAATTCTATAAAAACCATACTTTTTATAATTGTTTTTTGGTATATATTGACCGTTTTCAAAAGATGAAGACATGTCAGATACAAGTTTAGGAGTTGTTTATCGTTCCTAAAAAATCATATTTTTAATAATTATTTTTGGATCTATATTATATTATATTAATTATATGGTGCCACCGTTTATTCGGTAGGGGGATTATGAAATTACGAAGGCTTGGTTCTACCCCGTAAATAGAAGAAAGACACAAGTAATGATTAACTAAAAATAACTTCAAATTTACGGAATTTAAAAATTACAACTTTTCGTCCTTATAGAATAAGATTCAAAAATGAGAACTAAGAAACCAAATGTAGAAAGAAAACTAGAGAGGTAAAGTACTTGCAAAAGGAAAGCTCTCCTTAAAATTCAACCACTAACTAGGACATTAGGAGAATAATGTCTAGGATGATATGAATGAATGTCCGGATGCAAGAATAAGCTACATATTCATAATAGTAAAATTGGGCTTATGGCCCATGTTAACAAAACGGAGCCCAAACGTAAATAAAATACAGGCCATAATGTTTAAGAGGATGCCCATGAAAAGTCTTTAAAATTGACCCAAGTTGTAAGCTCAAAAGTGAGTCCAAGTTCCACAAAAGCCTTCAATTTTCGGTCCAAAAGTGAGCCTAAAAGGATAGTCCAAATCCAACAGCTAATCATGTAGAAACAAACAACAGTATCTTGTAGAAACATTTAGGAATAGCATAAACTTAGGGATGTTTATCAATTTAATGCACAAATCTTATGTCAAACCAATTCTTACATCAAACTCTAAATCTAGCAAAATACATGATAAATGATAAAAAGACTCGATATGATAAACTAAAAAGATGAAAATAAGGTTAATAAATTAACCTTATCAGCCCTATAGCTCTCTCACTCCCATCACATAATAGATCATCTATTGCTCTTCCCTTTCCTCTCATCGACATCGGTCTTCATTTCACTATCTCCATCGGTCCTCGCTCATGTCCATCGATATTCATTTATCTATCTCTATCAATCATCTCCTATCTCCACCTATTTGTTTCTTGGTCTTCTTTATCTCCATCGATCTCTTTCTCTCGACGATGAAACTTTACTTTCAGACGGTTTATTCCCTTCATTCAGCCATTCTTAAACCTTAAAAAACTAAAGATTCCTAATGGTGTAACGCCCCAACCCACATATTGCATGTAACACATATTTCATACAAAAGAAATACATGATATCATTCCATTCAGGTCCCTTAGTACAAGAATCTAACATGACCAGATACAAGGTCCAAAAATTCAAAATACATTTCTTGTACTAATCAATCAAAACAGATCTTCAAGCAGAAGCGCATATATGAACATATTAAACTTTTCCCTTCCCCTTACTGTCCGAACCTCCTGCAACTCATAGTTAAAATCACAAAACGAGGGTTAGACCGAAAGGTCTAGTGAGATACCCTATTTATGTTATTGCAGGGTGAAAAATCATCAAAACCTTTAGGGAAAATATCATTTCATATATATGACAAATATATGAATAAATAGAAACGTAATACCAGATCTTTTCCATTTATCAAGCAAAACATTCCGCTTATTCAAATCTCAAAACTCTGAACCAATCAGGTTCCACATAATGCCACTTTTAAACCTTTTCTTAACCAAACAAGGTTATTTAAAGCTTCAAGCCAAACCTGACATTTTCTYCTCAATAACATCCAAACTATGATTTCCAATAAGAACCTTGATCCTAAATCTTTAAGTCACAAAGAAATAAAGACGCCGGACCATGGTAGTCTTAAGGGTTATAATAGAATGAGTTATATCATACAACACACATACAAATTCCACCCTTATATCCAAAGGTACACATCTCCTTGATATGCCACCCTTATTTCTTCATCAAAATATTTTCACAGAATAATTTCAAATAAACCGCAGCCATTGAAATTATTATCAATACACAAATATTTCTTTCAAAACTTCCTTTTTATGACAAAATAACATTTCTCATTGAAAACACAACATTACATCAAATCCGGTCAACTTTGACTTAGCCGGACTTCAAATCCGGTCAGCCATCCGGACAACACAGCCTAAGCTTTGTCCGATTTAACACTTGAACAAATTTCAACTTTGTTCGGATAACAAATCCGGTCAATACCCCGCATAAAGCTTAGACGATTTATCACTTGGAATATAAACCATCTTTGTCCAGATAACATGTCCGGTCAATACCCCGCTCATTACTTAGCCGATTTAAAGTAATCCGGCCACTATTTGGTCGTATTCTTACTTCTCAGTTTAAAAATATGACTTTTCTTACCAATCATAACCCGATCAACACTTAACCGATTTAAAACAATTCGGACAACAAATCGTCCACCCTTTGTCTAATTTAAAACAATCCGGACAACAAATCGTCCACCCTTTGTCCGATTTAAAACAATCCGGTCAAACCTTGTCCGGTTTAATATCCGGATAAACACTTAGAGCAAAAAGACTGATTTCTATCCAAATTCAAACAAAATTCATATGAAACCAGTAATAATCATTATGCAAAAGAGTTTTAGAAACTACTCACCTTATGAAATCAGATGAGATTCAATCTTCTTGAAATCAAGCACTTGCAATCCGGTCAACCTCACTTTAAACTTTTACACACCTCTTCAAAAATGGCAAGCAAAAGAGATATGAGGGTCTCACCCTCATATTTATACTTTTTAAATAAGGTAAGGCGGCTAAACCGCCTTTACCATACACGCATGCATATACTCATACCCATGATCTCCATATATATATATATATATATATATATATATAGGGGCTTATTCAAGGGAGAACTGAGCTGTTTGTGGTAACTGTGAGAATCAATATTAACCACAAATCAATAGATAAATTAGG
>NW_020201576.1:47635-54730 GCF_001531365.2 Cynara cardunculus var. scolymus
TATATATATATATATATATATATATATATATCATGCATACACATATATTTTATTATGCATATAATACCTATGCACAAAATTTCACATACCAGCATGATCAAATATATCAATTTATCATGCTATCACATAATCATTTAATCACATAATCACATAATAATTACCTTGGGTGATGACCAGAATCCGGTTATCACAAATGGTGATAACGTTTGTGCATCTTCACCTTTATAAAAACATTGACATTTGGACACTGGGCATTTAGAGTATGTTAGGTTACTAAACAATCACCCAGTGTAGCATTGCAATTATTATTACAAAAAATGTAAATTAGCGTATATCAAATAACAGATAGAAATTATAAACACAACATTACTAATATTACAACAACTGCAAATATAATATAAATATAAATTTACACTAGAAATTTCTTTAGCAACTAACGTACATCTATGAGTCTAAATTATATAATAATAAAATTGTTTTCTTTTTTATTCATGTCTATTTTTGAGAATCATAGATGTACGTTAGGTTGCTAAACTAATTCCTAGTGTAATTTTGGGAATCATAGAGCATGGAAGCCATTGACTCAACACACTTCCAATCAGAACATCAAAATTGCCCAACATTTGGAATTCGAGCAAAATTAAAAAACCAACACTCAATTTGGTGGTTAAAATAGAAACATTAAGTAAAACCCAAAACTATTCAGCCACCACATATAATCGCCATCCAAAACAACTATCATGTCCTAGATGCTTGAATATTATTGTTTCCATTTCAAGCCTTAAGTAAAATCCATATCCTTAAAGAATATCGTGCTTTCCACTTCGTATGAAAAAATTGGCATCATGAATATGTAACGATGTAAAAAGTACAAATGTAAAATATGTGAGATGAGGGAATATGTAATAAAAAAATACCAACAATAGAGGAAATAAACAACATATGTAAATAAATACCACCATCAACAAAACAAAAAGAAAATCAATAATAGCTAAAAGACCAGTAACAATGGAGGAATGTAATGCAAATTAAAAAAAAAAAGATGAATCAATGAGATAAAAGCGAATGTGAACCAATACTACCACGAGCAGAGGAAATCGATGCAACAAACAAATTCAAAAGAGGAGAGAAGATACCACTGAGTAAGACAAGAGAGGAGATCTACGGACCAGTGAACAACAAACATGAGAGGAGATCAAGAGAGTATGAAGGGCAATGGTGGAATAACGTGGCATTGAATAATAAGGTGTGGCCCTATATTAAAAATCGTTTTCAGAGGTCTGTGGCACAATTCAAGGTTTTTTATTATCCCCAAACAACATTATTCAGAGGTCGTTCTTAATGGAATCATTAAGATGTAAACAAACAATCCCTAAAATAACAGTAATGATCAAAAGATAATCTATTATTATATATATTAAAGTAAGAACCAAAAGAACGTTCAATAAAAAGTTTTCTATCCTATTTATCTTTGCTAACCCTTACATTTCCTACTTTTTTAAACTTCATTTTTATTTTTTTATGAAAGAAATTTGAATCCACAAATATATAATACTATATATATTTTATTTACATCAATACGTGCATATTTGATTACATAACGGTTGAAAAAATAAATCATCAAAATGAATCAATGGATATGAAAATCTATCAAAACTTCCCAACCAATAAATTACTATAGATATTAAAAAAATAACCAAAATGTGGTTCAGTGAAAAGTTTTTCAAATATAGTTAATTTTTTCTTTATAAAAGAAATTAGAATCCACAAACAAATATTTTTATTTACATGATGATTAAAATGTTATATCGATATAAAGGAACAAACAAAGGTAAATGATGTGGCATAACGAGGTTTGAGAATTTCTCAAATATTGGATTGTGGTGCTAGGTTGATTATCTCACGTTGATAGAGATGATGAAGTTTCGCAAATTCCAAGGAAGATATTGTGTTAAAACTTCAAAGTTTGGGTTGGTTAAATATAATTTTTAACCACCATCTTTTTTATAAAGTTGGTTATCCCACGTTAATAGAGAAAATAAATTTTGATAAATGTTAATAGTATAAAGGTGAAGATAATTAATTGAAATTTGAAATTTTTTGGTTGGTTAAATGTAAGATTTCATCACACTTTTTCGAAAAAAAAATCTTGAATCAAACTAATAGAGTTAAATCATTTTAGCATAATATTTTTTTGCAAAAAAGATGAAATTTATTTGTTAAATATAACCAAAAGTAAATGATGTGTACCATTTGTGAATTTCTCAAATCTTGGATTGTGGTGCTGAGTTGATAATCTCACAATGATAGAGACAAAATAGATTCACAAATAGTATGAGTATAATAAGGAAATGTTGAATTGAAATTTGAATTTTTTTGAGTTGGTTAAATTTGACATTTAGCCACCATCTTTTTCAAAAAAATTCTCAAATATTTGATTGTAGTATTAAATTGATTATGTCAGAGTGATAAAGAGAAAAAAGTTTGACAAAACGTACAACGTATATAAGGAGGAGATGATGAATTGAATTTATAATTTTTAGCACACCATCTTTTTCTATAAAAATTCTTATATCTTCATTTGTGGTATTGATAGAGAGAAGAAAATTTAACAAACGTTATGAGTATATAAAAAAGAGATGATGAATTAAAATTTAGAAAGTTTGGTTTGATTAAAGCGAACATCTTTTTTTCAAAAAAAACGTTGGTTTAAAAAAATAAATCATACATATATATTGTAAAGGATCAAACATGGGAATTGAGTTGACATTAATTATAAAATTTGATAGTAACCTCAAAATTTTGAATTATGGTCATTGGTTGGAAGAAAATAGATTGGAAAAGGAAGTTTGGTATTCAAATGGAGAAGTGATGCATTTCTCATGTGTTTTTACTGTAACATCCCAACCTATACATTGTATGTAATACATATTTCATACAAAGGAAATACATATTATTATCTCATTCAGGTCCCTTAGTACAAGAATCTAACATGACCAATTACAAGGTCCAAAATTTCGAAATACATTTCTTGTACTAATCAGTCAAAACAAATCTTCAAGCAGAAGCGCATAAAGGAAAATATTACACCTTCCCCTTCCCCTTACTGYCTGAACTTCCTGCAACACATAGTTTAAAATCACAATACGAGGGTTAGACCGAAAGGTCTAGTGAAATACCCTATTTATGTTATTGCAGGGTGAAGGATCACCAAAACCTTTTTGAAAACAAATAATTATATACAACAATTATATGAACACATAAAGCTTAATACCAGATCATTTTCCACTTTTCAAGCTAATCACTTAGCTATTCAAATTTCATACCTTTGAACCAATCGGGTTCCATATAATGCCACTTTTTAAACCTTTTCTTATCAAACGAGGTTTAAACAAAGATTCAGGCCAAACCTGATGTTTCATCCTCAATAACATCCAGACTATGATTTCCAATAAGAACATTGATCCTAAATCTTTAAATCACAAAGAAATAAAGATTCCAGACCACGGTAATCTTAAAGAATATAATAGAAAGAGCTATATAATACCACACACATACAAGTGCCACCCTTATATCAAATGTACACCTCTCCTTGATATGCCACCCTTATCCCATGGTACATCTCTCCTTGATATGCCACCCTTATATCAAATTTACACCTCTCCTTGATATGCCACTCTTATTTCTTCATCAAAACATTTTATAAAAATAATTCCAAATAGACCGCAACCATTGGAATTATTATCTGTCCAAAAATCATTTATATCAAAACTTCATTTTATGATAAAATAACAATTTTTATCATAACACAAGGTACATCTCGAATCCGGTCAACAATCCGGTCAACACATCGAACAAGCATTGTCCGATTTAAATACTTAGAAAATAAATTCCAACCTTGTCCGGATATCAAGTCCGGACAATATACCACATAAGCTTTGGTCGGTTTAACACTTAGAAGCAAAATCATCTTTGTCCGGAAATCAAGCCCGGACAACAATCCGCTCAAGACTTGACCGATTTAAAACTTAGAATAATCTCAACAACTTGTCCGGATACAAGTCCGAACAACACTTCACACAACCTTTGACCGGTTTAATAATATCCGGACAGTACACCGCTCAAGGCTTGTCCGGTTTAAGAACAATCCACGCAAGTTTTGTCCGGTTTAACACTTATTCGGTCATTTTTTGTCCGGATAAAACTTTAAACATAAGGTATGATTTCAATCCAAATAATAAAAAACATTCAACTAAAAACTAGTATAAATATTATGCAAAAGTTTAGAAACCACTCACCTTAATAAGCTTTTGAAACCAAAACACTTGAATCTCCAATTACTTGAAATTCCTCTTTTGAAATCCGGTCAACTCTTCTCTCAATTTTACTCAAAATGGCAGGAAGGACAAATGAAGAGGCTAAGCCCCTTTTATATACCTTCCAAAACAGGAAGGTCGGCTTACAACCCATTTTTACAAAACTCAAATGCATGCATCTACACATACCATGCATACATACATATATCCACACACACACACACAATGCATTTCTTAATAATATAATATATATATATATATATATATATTTTCACACACACACACACACATATATATATATATATATATATTCTAATACACATAACCACATTATATAATTAATTTTCACATACCAGCATGTATCAAATTATCATGCTATCACGTAATCATTTAATCAAATAATCACATATTTATTACCTTGGGTAATAACCAGGATCCGGTTATCACATTATCCACCCCTCAAAAGAATTCCGTCCYRGAATTCCTTTAATCAAAAAGCCATGGGTATTCTGATCTCATCTTAGACTCTAATTCCCATGTCGCTTCTGGTCCTTTGTGAAACTTCCACTGAACCTTTACCAGACTTATTTCTTTATTTCTTAACACCCTGATCTTTCGGTCAATTACGGCTTCTGGTGTTTCTACAGAATTCAGCTTACTGTCTACTTGAATCTCTGGTAATGGTATAGCTAGATTCAGATCCGCCAAACATTTTTGCAGATTCGATACATGAAAAGTGTTGTGAATCCGACTCAGCTCTTCTGGCAGCTCTAACTGATATGCTACTGGCCCAATTCGTTTATATATTCTAAACGGCCCCACATATCTTGGGCTGAGCTTCCCTTTCTTTCCAAATCTGATGACACCTTTCCACGGCGAAATTTTTAACATTACAAAATCACCTATACCAAACTCAATCGGCTTTCGACGATTATCTGCATAACTTTTCTGGCGATCTTGTGCTGTTTTGATTCTTTCACGGATCTGTTCGATCTTTTCGGAAGTTTCTTGGACAATTTCAGGACTTGTCAGCTGTTTTTCACCCACCTCATTCCAACACAATGGCGTTCGACATTTACGTCCATATAACACTTCATATGGTGCCGCTTGAATACTGGAATGRTAACTATTRTTATATRCAAACTCTATCAATGGCAAATGATCTTCCCATGATCCCCCGAAGTCAATAATACAACTTCTTAACATATCTTCGAGAGTCTGGATAGTTCTTTCACTTTGCCCATCTGTTTGCGGATGATAAGCTGTACTTAACCGAATTTCAGATCCCAAAGCTTTCTGTAGTCCTTCCCAGAACTTGGAAATAAATCGACTATCCCTATCAGAAATAATGGACAATGGAACACCATGTCTAGTAACAACTTCTTTAATGTAAATCTGTGCTAGTTTTTCTAAAGAGTAATGTTATCTTATCGGTAGAAAATGCGCAGATTTAGACAAACGATCAACAATTACCCAAATCGCATCATATCCCTTTGGAGTTCGAGGTAACTTCATAATAAAATCCATGGTAATGTGATCYCATTTCCATACAGGTATTTCTAACGATTGAAGACTTCCATACGGCTTCTGATGTTCAATCTTAACCTGTAAACATGTCAGACACTGTTCCACATATCGAGCTATGTCTCTTTTCAATCCTGGCCACCAATAAAAGGGTTTCAAATCCCTATACATCTTATTGGTTTCTAGATGGATAGAGTATCGGGATTTATGACTTTCATTTAATATCATATTTCGGATATCTCCAAAATACGGTATCCAAATTCGTCCTTGAAAGCACATTAACCCTTCATCATTCTGTTCTAAGTTTGAAATCATCTTACCCAACTTTTCTGATTTGATAAGATCTTCTTTCATAGTGTAACAACCCTCACATTCCATATACATATAATTCACATCATCATACTCATAATACTAAAAATAGTATTATTACAAAACATGAACTAACAAAATGTATCTCTAATACATATATGAACAAATAATATAATCGTTTAAACTTTTCCCTTGCCTTTATCTTGCAAAGTACGCTGACCTGCAAAACAGGTTAGTCCAACAACTAAGTGTTAGACCAAAAGGTCTAGTGAGTGCATAAATCTCAACACACAATATACCTTCTAAACAATCAGTTTAGAATCAAAAACCTGTTCTGAAACATAAGCATATTTATGTTTCTCGCCGTTACACTGCGATTTCATCTCTCTCGCGGTTACACCGCCATTTCATCTCTCTCATCTCAAAATATTTCAAAAATCTTCTAACTCTTTATCCGGACTTGAAATCCGGTCAATCTTGTCCGGACAATCTTGTCCGGATTACAAGTCCGGTCAACAAACACTTGAAATTTTATCAACATCTTTGTCCGGATTACAAATCCGGACAATACATTACTTACAAAGTTAACCGGTTTAAAGTAAACCGGACGATACATGACCCAACCTTTGACCGGTTTAAAGTAATCCGGTCAATACACCGCACAACCCTTGATCGGTTTAAACAATATCCGGTCACCTCTTGACCGGTTTAAACAATATCCGGTCACCTCTTGACCGGTTTAGATGATATCCGGTCACCTCTTGGCCGGTTTAGGAAGACTCCAGACAAGGCATGAGCGATTTATTTATCTGGATATTAATCCGGACAACGCTTGGACGGTTTAAACAAGAATTCTCATAAAATGCAACAAAATTTATAATAACCAGTTCCAAATGCTTATCAAACTGTATGTAAGCAATTCATATCCAAAGCTCTTAATACACTC
>NW_020201576.1:58590-60589 GCF_001531365.2 Cynara cardunculus var. scolymus
ATTTACATGTTGAGATGAATTACAAGTAAAACACCTCCGCATCACCCGACAATCTCGAGCTATATGTCCAGGTTCCTGTCATTTAAAACATACTCGAGATTCTGTATTGCAATTTCCCTGATGTATCTTATGACATCGAGTACACGCCTTATCATTAAACCTTGAGACTGGTTGATTCACATTTTTCATAAACCTCGGTCTACGGAAATCAGTTACTGTAGTTTCCCCTTTTCTTTTCTCTCCAACCCTTTCTTGCGGTTGCCGGTTAATATATTGTTCCAATATTTTAGCAGCATCAACTGCCGCTTGAAATGTTGTCGGATTCCTGGATATCACATACTTTCGAAGATTTGCCTCCAATCCCTAGATATACTTTCTCACTTTACAGTTTTCAGATATAATATAGGCTTCAGCAAACCTAGATTGTTCCATGAAAACTTCTGTATACTGGCAGACTGACATGTTTCCTTGTTCAAGACGAATGAAATCATCTTCCAACTTTCGAACTGCAGCTTCAGGACAATACTGCATTTTAAATTTAACCACAAATTCTTCCCACAACATGGTTTTTAGAATATTCGGATCTAAACTTGACAGAACTTCCCACCAGTACAAAGGACTTGATATCAAACAAGATACAGCAAACATAACTTTGTCTTCTTCTGCACTTTTACTGATTTGCAGACTTAGCTCTATCTCCTTAAGCCAACACATAGCTTTAACAGGATCACGCTCACCAGAAAACTTAGGAGGTTTACAAGCAAGAAACATCTTGATATCTCCTCCTTTTTGTACTGAGGACGCAGTAATAGGTACAGATGTACCAGTTACCGGTGTACTAGCTCCGGTTTCCTCCTGATCAGAATTTTTTACCATATTTGGATTATTTTGGTTTGTACGCCTTAACAAATTTACCAAACTTTCCTCATGTCACATTTAAACACACATGATTATTCTCATAATCACAACATAATAACACATTTATCCTCATGTCTATTCATAACTCAGATTATATCAATCATATATAATCTATCTTTCTCATAATAGGTTCAGCTATAACATATTCTCATGTTCATAGACCTAGTGAAACCTATTATCATAACTTTCCACACCTCTAGTTTAAGTCTAAGTATTTCGCAAATACCCAGATCCCTTAAACTAAGGCTCTGATACCAACTGTAACAACCCTCACATTCCATATGCATATAATTCACATCATCATACTCATAATACTAAAAATAGTATTATTACAAAACATGAACTAACAAAATATATCTCTAATACATATATGAACAAATAATATCATTGTTTAAACTTTTCCCTTGCATTTATCTTGCAAAGTACGCTGACCTGCAAAACAGGTTAGTCCAACAACTAAGCGTTAGACCAAAAGGTCTAGTGAGTGCATAAATCTCAACAAACAATATACCTTCTAAACAATCAATTTAAAATCAAACCTGTTCTGAAACATAAGCATATTTATGTTTCTCGCGGTTACACCGCCATTTCATCTCTCTCGCGGTTACACCGCCATTTCATCTCTCTCATCTCAAAATATTTCAAAAATCTTCTAACTCTTTATCCGGACTTGAAGTCCGGTCAATCTTGTCCGGATTACAAGTCCGGTCAACAAACACTTGAAATTTTATCAACATCTTTGTTCGGATTACAAATCCGGACAATACATTACTTACAAAGTTAACCGGTTTAAAGTAAACCGGACGATACATGACCCAACCTTTGACTGGTTTAAAGTAATCCGGTCAATACACCACACAATCCTTGATCGGTTTAAACAATATCCGGTCACCTCTTGACCGGTTTAAACAATATCCGGTCACCTCTTGACCAGTTTAGATGATATCCGGTCACCTCTTGGCCGGTTTAGATGATATCCGGTCACCTCTTGGCCGGTTTAGGAAGACTCCGGACAAGGCATGAGCGGTTTATTTATCCGGATATTAATCCGGACAACACTTGGACGGTTTAAACAAGAACT
>NW_020201577.1:0-7568 GCF_001531365.2 Cynara cardunculus var. scolymus
GCGGTCTTCTGTGACAGATTATCTTCTGTCAAAACTTGCTGTGTTACTTTTTCGATACTTTTACATTCAAAGATGATGAGAGCTAACAGTTATCTTCAATATTGTCATCTCCGTAGCTCTCATCCCAAAATCCCTGCTAAGTCATGTACCTGCCGAGGACAAGAAAATCTCGGCTGAGCTTAATGCTTAGTGAACGGATAATAATAATTACACAACGAATATGAGATAACAAGTTCAAAACAATTTATAATGCCAAATGATAATTCAAAAGAAAGTAAAAATACCCCAAAAGCATGTCAAGGGTCCAAAGACCAAACCGCATCATGAGGACGCATTGTTCCCATAAGATGATTAGTCCATTCAGGCATAAGTGAGGAAAGGGGTGTGAGCACAACACAATAATCCTCTCCGTGGATTTAACCACCGCCACAATTCATTATCCGATAATGGTTCCTAGGATTGATCCATACGCCCTCTATTCGACCGGTACATAATCAAGTCCACTTTTAAGAATTATAAAAATGAGGACGCCATGATCGTTTTAGTCACAATGGAAACATCTCAATACCGGTGCTCCAGTTATTGAGTCTATAGTAAAATGTTTCACAAATGAAGCAATAAAACAAGTCAAGTGATCAAAATGATCCATATTCTGAATAAGAATATAAGTCGTAGTTCAAATGGAAATAAATTTCAATAACATTTGATAAGCATAAAATAAATTAGGAACAAATTATTCGGAATTTATCACGGATTATCCGGATTAGGAAGCCTTACGCAAATGAGATATGAAATCTGTATCTTAGCCGAATTTAACAATTAACGCACGATCAAACGAAAATCACGATCAAGTTTGATTTGTCCGCGTGCCTAACGAATGCATAACCGGTTACTATTTACAAAGCATAAAAACCGTAACATAATTATTCTAATAAAATTACTTAGTTCTTAATGTACTTTAAACAACCTAGACTTCAAGAAGGACAGCCGGATACGAATTGGAAACTCAAACGTAAAACTTAACCTTATTTTCTTTCGATCCAACCGCTTCCGTCCCTCTTATTTTTAAGCATTTTTTTACCCTATTTAGAGACCAATCCAGATTATATTTTCTAAATAAAAGTTGTAGATTGGTATCATACGAGTCTATTGATTTTGAAATCATCTCATTTGGATCATCCACCTATTTTATATGAATTTTACAAAACTGCAAATTAATCCCAAATACAGTGTAAACAGCCCCGAAAACACACTGTTTCGAGCCACTTAGAATCATAACTGCATTTTCGACTCTTCATAAAAGTTGTAGTATGCAGTAATATCTCTCTGAATGCAAAATATAAGCTTATTCCGATATACGGTTTGTGAGTTATACACTGTCAAAGTACAAGAGTTGCATTGTGGGTAAAATTAGATTACGTAATTCCGGACTAACTTTTATGATCCAACTTCCATGATTTGCTACATTTCATGCTATAAACATACTTCAACATATTAAACAGTAAAACAAGTCTAATGGTCGCTAACCTAAACTTAATCATGCATTTTTACTCCTTTCGACATTTAACCGAACAATTGGTCTAACATATACCCACAACCTAATCATATTGAAACTATAATATACCCTTTTAATTAGTACATCAATTTAACCAATTCTAGCATTCTAAGCAACAAATATATCATAATTTTTACAACATCAATCCGTAAACTTAGACATAAACATAATTTATAAACCGGTCTTAATAACCCTAACATAAACACCTTAATAAAATTGAATGAAATTTATACCTTTAAGAAGGGTTCGGAGAGTGGATTCTGAATATATATTTGTTACTTCGATTCCCTTAGTAACTTGACGTGAAATTTAGAGAGAAGACGGAGAATTTTAGAAAGAGAATTGAGAGAGAACGAGAAGACAGAAATCGGCGGTTCATACCGCCTATGCACATACATACATACATACATACATATATATATATATATATATATTTATATTTATATTTTTTTAATTTTTTTCAAAATCTAATTATATATATATATAATTTAATCATTTGGTGGTTTTAACCCTTCAAGTCTAGATTCTTAACTTTATGCCAATATAGGTATAAACTCAACTTTAGACACAAAACTWGTCTAGGGTACAAATTGGTTAAGCATATTTCTACCAAAAATTCACTTAACCCAATTGTACGAGTTAATGAAACACGCATATTATAATCCTCCCCTCCTAAAAAAAATATTCCGTCCTCGAAATTTAGATAGGGCTAGAGGATTTACGTGACTCAATTAAATTAGGGTACTTCTTTCACGTAGATTCCTCTGTTTCCCATGTGGCTTCTCGCTCGGAATGATTTCGCCATAACACTTTAATGAACGGTATTGACCTTCGTCGCATTTGTCTCTCTTCTCGATTAGTTATCGCCTCCGGTTCTTCAATATAAGAGAGATCTTTTTCAACTTTGTCCAACGGAGAATCCATCACATGGAGAGGGTGATAATGATATCCGCGGAGCAACGAGATATGGAAAACATTATGGATATGTGAAAGTTGAGGACGTAACGGTAAGCGATACGCCACCTCTCCTACCCGTTCAAGTATTTCAAAAGGTCTGATATATCTTGGACTAAGTTTAACTTTAATTCCAAATCTACGAATACCTCGTAACGGTGAAACTTTTAGGGAAACGTGATCACCCGTTTGGAAATCTAAATGTTTTTTATGCTTGTCAACGTAACTTTTCTGCCGAGATGGAGCCTCTTTCATTTTCTGTTTTGCGATCCCGACTTGTTCTGTAGTAATCCGGAGAAGTTCGGGTCCTTCGATAGCGCGTTTCCCCACTTCATTCCAACAGATCGGTGTTCTACATTTTCGACCATATAAAGCTTCGTACGGCGCCATGCCCATATTAGCTTGCCAACTATTGTTATACGCGAACTCCACAAGATATAGAGACTCGTCCCAACCACCAGACCACTCAAGAGCACAAGCTCGTAGCATATCTTATAGAGTTTCAATAGTTCGTTCAGTCTGACCATCTGTTTGTGGATGAAAAGATGAATTCATAGTCAATCACGTACCCAAAGCCTGGTGAAGACTTTTCCAGAATCGAGAAGTGAATCGCGGATATCGATCCGATGTGATAGAAACTGGCATGCCATGCAACCTCACGATTTCTTGCCGGAATAGATCGGACAGTTTACTAACAGGGCACGTCTCCTGTATAGGTAGGAAATGAGCCAATTTTGTTAGACGGTCAACTATTACCCATATAGCATCATGTCGTCTCTGAGTTTTTGACAGTCTTGTCACAAAATCCATAGAGATATGTTCCCATTTCCAAACTGGAATTTCCAATGGTTGTAACAATCCGCTAGCCCGTTGATGTTCAATATTCACTTTCTTGCAAGTAAGATATTTTGTCACGTATTCGGCTATATCCCGTTTCATACAGGTTCCACCAAAAGTATTGTTTTAGATCTCGATACATCTTAGTGGATTCGGGATGAATTGAGAACTACGAATTATGAGCTTCACTCATAACTGTTTCTTTGAGTTCAGGATTGTCGGGTACACAAAGTCGATTAGAGAACCAGATATACCTTTATCATCAACACGGAAATCGGACTGCGAATCATCTTTAGCCTTTTGTAAGATAACCCATAGTTCTCCATCCTCTTGTTGAGCCTCTTTGATTTGAGATACAGGAGTTGGTTCAACTGTGAGACTAGCCAAAAGTTCATTTGCACCACGATAACACAAAGAGATACCCATACGTTCTAGATTTGTAGCAATATGGGACTGAACGGTTAAAGACGATACATTACCAATGCCTTTACGGTTAAGGGCATCGGCGACTACATTGGCTTTGCCTGGATGATATTGAATTCAGACGTTGTAATCCTTAAGAAGTTCGAGCCATCGTCGCTGACGCATATTTAACTCTTTTTGCGTGAAGATGTACTTTAAGCTTTTGTGATCGGTAAAAATATCACAAGTCTCTCCGTACAAATAATGACGCCATATTTTGAGTGGAAAAATGGCTGCTGCCAACTCAAGATCATGAGTAKGGTAGTTTACTTCATAAGGTTTGAGCTGGCGAGAGGCATACGCAATCACTTTGCCATGCTGCATTAAAACACAGCCAAGACCACTTTTAGAAGCATCACTATAAACCTGAAAACCTCCCGATCCAGATGGTAATGCAAGAACAGGCGTTGTAATCAATCTCCTTCTCAGTTCTTCAAAACTCTTTTCCTGTTCTTCACCCCAAACAAATTTAAATTCTTTTCAAAGAAGTTTAGTCATAGGTCGCGCGATCCGGGAAACGTATTCAACAAACCGTCGATAGTAACCTGCCAGACCTAGGAAACTTTGGACTTCAGAAACATTTGTTGGTTTTGGCCAGTTAGTGACAGCCTCAACCTTTGCAGGATCGACTTTAATGCCTTCGYCGGAGATAATGTGGCCCAAAAATGCCACTTGATGCAACCAGAATTCACACTTAGAAAACTTTGCGTACAACTTCTTATTTTGAAGAGTTTCTAAAGTAATACGCAAGTGAGTTTCGTGATCTTCTTTTGACTTTCAATATATGAGAATATCGTCAATAAAAACGATAACAAAGTCCTCCAAATAATCTTTGAAAGCCCGGTTCATAAGTTCCATAAAAACTGCTGGAGCATTAGTTAACCCGAATGGCATAACAATGAATTCGTAATGACCATATCGAGTACGAAATGCAGTCTTAGGAATATCTTGATCTATGATCCGAATTTGGTGATATCCAGACCTTAAGTCGATCTTAGAAAAATACTTTGCTCCTTGGAGTTGATCGAAGAGATCGTCAATACGGGGTAAAGGGTATTTATTACGTACCGTGACCCAATTTAGTTCACGATAGTCAATACACAACCGCATCGATCCATCTTTCTTTTTAACGAATAGGACAGGTGCACCCCATGGAGATACACTAGGTCGAATAAAACCCCGATTAGAAAGATCTTCAAGTTGTTCCTTAACTTCTTTCATTTTGGTCGGAGCCATACGATACGGAGCCTTTGAGATAGGTGCAGCTCCCAAAACAAGATCAAATGTAAATTCAATTTCCCTTTCCGGAGGAACTCCTGGAAGTTCATCTGGAAAGACGCCTTGAAATTGATTAACAACAGGAATATCTTCAAGTTTAAGGCATACCTCTTCGGGATCTTGTAGTGAAGCTAAAAATCCTTCACATCCTTGCCATACCATTGCTTTAACATTTACTTATGAGATAACACGAGTTCCCTTCTCAGGTGAAACACCCTGAAATACGTATTCGGGTTCATTGACATCATCGAAGATGATTTGTTTGGATTTGCAGTCGATGGTTACTCGATGTTTAGACAACCAATCCATGCTAAGGATGATATCAAAGTGATCCATTTTCATCGGTAGTAAGGTAACTTCCCGAATTCGATCGCCAATAAATAACGGATAGTTTGGGAATTGACTAAGTATAAATACTGAAAGTAAATAGTTAACATGTATAAGGCTTAGGATAGTCCTATCTTAATTCTACTCACCTCATAGATCAAGACTAAATTGTACTACAGGATCATAACCTATAGCTCTGATACCACAACTTGTAACACCCCCGTCCCGCGTGGTCAAAGACGGGAGATGCCACAAGTGGAATAAAAAAAACAACGCGCTATATAAAACAGAGCAGCTAATAAAATTTACCAAAAGATAATTACATAACCACAGACGGAGATAACGTGTGTCAAAATACGGCCCCAAAATACCAGTATGTCTATATTAGTCATCAAAAGTTTAACGAAACTATGACTTAATGGGTTATCTTCAATATTGTCATCTTCGTAGCTCTCATCCCAAAATCCCTACTAAGTCATGTACCTGCCGAGGACAAGAAAATATCGACTGACCTTAATGCTCAGTGAACAGATAATAATAATTAAACAATGAAAACGAGATAACAACTTGAAAAGAAATTTATAACGCCAATTGATAATTCAAAAGAAAGTCAAAATGCCCCAAAAGCATGTCAAGGGTCCGAAGACCAAACCGCATCACGAGGACGCATTGTTCCCAAAGGATGATCAGTCCATTCAGGCACAAGTGAGGAAAGAGGTGTGAGCACAACACAACAATCCTCTCTATGGATTTAACCACGTCTACAATTCATTATCCGATAACGGTTCCAAGGATCGATCCATACGCCCTCTATTCGACTGGTACATAATCAAGTCCACTTTTAAGAACTATAAAAATGAGGACGCCATGATCGTTTTAGTCACCATGGAAACATCTCAATACCGGTGCTCCAGTTATTGAGTCTACAGTAAAATGTTTCACAAATGAAGCAATAAAACAAGTCAAGTGATCAAAATGATCCATATTCCGAATAAGAATATAAGTCGTAGTTCAAAATGAAACAAATTTCAATAACATTTTATAAGCATAAAGGAAATTCAAAACAAATTATTCGGAATTTATCACAGATTATCCGGATTAGGAAGCCTTAGGCAAATGGCTATCCCCGTGTCAAGTGAGATATGAAATCCGTACCTTAGCCGAATTTGACAATTAACGCACGATCAAACGTAAATCACGATGAGTTTGATTTGTCTGTGTGCCTAACGAATGCATAACCGGTTACTATTTACAAAGCATAAAAACCGTAACATAATTTTTCTAATAAAATTACTTTGGTTTTACTGTACTTTAAACAATGTAGACTCCAAGAAGGACAGCCGGATACGAATTGAAAACTCAAACGTAAAACTTAACCTTATTTTCTTTCAATCCAATCGCTTCCGTCCCTCTTATTTCTAAGCATTTTTTTACCCAATTTAGAGACCAATCCATATTATATTTTCTAAATAGAATTTGTAGATTGGTATCATACGAGTCTATTGCTTTTGAAATCATCTCATTTGGATCATCCATCTATTTTATATGAATTTTACAAAACTGCAAATTAATCCCGAATATAGTGTAAATAGCACCGAAAACACACTCCTCATAAAAGTTGTAGTATGCAGTAAGATCTTTCCGACTACAAAATACGAGCTTATTCCGATATACGGTTAGTGAGTTATACACTGTCAAAGTACAAGAGTTGCATTGTCCGTAAAATTTTATTCCTTAATTCGCAACTAACTTTTATGATCCAACTTCCATGATTTGCTACATTTACATGCTATAAATATACTTCAACATACTAAACAGTAAAACAAGTCTAATGGTCGCTAACCTAAGCTTAATCATGCATTTTTACTCCTTTCGACATTTAACCGAACAATTGGTCTGCGGTTAAACATATACCCACAATCTAACCATGTTGAAACTATAATATACCCTTTTAATTTCTACATCAATTTAACCAATCCTAGCATTCTAAGCATCAAATATATCATAATTTTGACAACATCAATCCGTAAACTTAGACATAAACACAATTTATAAACCGCTCTTAATAACCCTAACATAAACACCTTAATAAAATTGAATGAAATTTATACCTTTAAGAAGGGTTCGGAGAGTGGATTCTGAATATATATTTGTT
>NW_020201577.1:7743-17457 GCF_001531365.2 Cynara cardunculus var. scolymus
TATATAATTTAATCATTTGGTGGTTTTAACCCTTCAAGTCTAGATTCTTAACTTTATGCCAATATAGGTATAAACTCAACTTTAGACACAAAACTAGTCTAGGGTACAAATTGGTTAAGCATATTTCTACCAAAAATTCACTTAACCCAATTGTATGAGTTAACGAAACACGGATATTATAGTGTCTCTCTCGGCGAACCAAGATCTTGAGCAGTGGACACTTCATGATGTGTATGGGACCCTGCAAGCACAGGTGCAAGAAGTGCAGAAGGCAAAGGTCGCTATGGGTGAACCTCTGGCTCTTGTCTCTGATTTAAAAGAGACAGGATCCAGTCAATCTCACAGGTAAAGAAGATCAAAGGAAGATAGAAGAAAGGGGAAGAAGGCTCTTATCATGGAGGCGTTGAAGAAGACAGAGCATCGAGGTCTGAAGACGATGACATTTGTGCCTTTGCACATTCCTTGGCCTTGATTACCATGGAATTTCAAAGGAAATTTGGGAAGAAAGTATTTGATAAGAGAGAAAGACAAAGCGATCTAAGCAGAAGTAGGAAGGAAGGAACCCTCCCTCTGTATCCAACAAGAAGGAGGAAGAGCAGTCTGAACAAAAGAAGCAAGCTGTCAGATGCTTCATATGCGGTAAGATGGAGCACTATTCCAACGAGTGCAAAGGCCCTTTGGTGAAAGATGAGTTGTATAACAAAAATAAGTACAAGTATAATCGATCCCAAAGGAGTCTCGTGGTTGTACAAGAGAACTGGGTCTTTGACTCCTCATCTACAGAAGAAGACCAAGCCCATTTCTGTGGAATGGCTGTTGAGAATGACGCAAAAGAGTCTGGATCTGGTTCCGACTCTTAGGTATGTTCAATTTCTGGTTATTCTCATTTTGACCTGGAATAATGCATCTCTGCTTTAACTAATGATTTCAAGATCTACAGTAGAAGCTCTCTGTTGAAAAATCTAAAAGGAAGTCTTTGGAAAAAGAAAAGTTGTTCTTTGAATGGGAGACAGAGCTATTAACTGTAGAAAAACAAGAATTGTCAGTGGAGAATGAAAAACTTTTTAAACCGTAACGTTCCACTGATATAAGTCTTAAATCAGAGTGCTCAGAACTAAAAGCGGCTATACGGTAGGAAGAAAAAGAGCTTTCAGAAAAGGAAAGTGACAGACTAAACTCTGAAGCCCTCAAAAATTATTTTCAAAATGAAAGGGAATTTTTACACCAGAGCTTAAAAGTTAATTCAAGATGCTCAGCAGGTGTATGAAAAAGTTAATTCTCAACAGGATAGAGCAGGGATAGGTCATACAGATCTAGACCTCACTTGGAAGAAGAAAACTACTCTTGAATATGTGTTTTGGTTAGGAGCTAAGCAAAAACCAGATTTTCCATCTCTGGATACAACCTCAGCTTTCAAAAGATGTAAGCTTGAGAATGGGGCCAAAACTCAAAGGTTAAAGTTCAAAAATATCTCTTATTCTTTAAAAAGTATGCAACAAGTTGATCTAAAAAGCATACAGAAGACAAACAAGATCTTTTGTTTTGGCTCTACT
Source organism: Cynara cardunculus var. scolymus (assembly GCF_001531365.2). Taxonomy (NCBI): domain Eukaryota; kingdom Viridiplantae; phylum Streptophyta; class Magnoliopsida; order Asterales; family Asteraceae; genus Cynara; species Cynara cardunculus. Next base: position 9,297 of record NW_020201577.1, read on the forward strand.
AATCTTGAACATACAAAAACAAATGGTGATGTTAAACCAGAACCAGATGAAACCAAGAGTTCATCCACAGAAAATTTTATTTAAACTTTGGATCCAAAAATATTGGATGACTTCACATAAACGGTGAGACAGGTTTTCGAGCAAGATTTGCTTGAGGCCTTGAATTATCCTTCTAAAGGTCATACAGATTTATCTGAGAGTAATTCCTCGGATACTTTTGAATGTTTTTCAACACAAAAGATGGATAAGGGCTCTAGCTCATGCATACAAGAATCTCAAGTTCTTAATGATACCTTTGTACTTCGACATTCACACAAGGATTTTCTTGACTATGACTCCGAGTCAAAGGTGGACTCGATTAAAGAGCAAGTTGAGACAAAGATTATAGCAAAAGAACCAGAGGTTGCAAAACTTCCAAATGAGAAAAAGATTCTCCTAGGTTCTGGTCTTGTTAGTATGACAACAAGAGCTAAATTCTCTCCAAAGTTTGAATAGAGGGCAAAGAATACTAAGTCTGTTTCCTCTGCATCAAAGGGCTCTAAATCCAACTCAAAGCCAATTAAGTTCACTCTGGAACATAAGGGAAAATCCACTGCTGACTGTAATTTTAATTCCTCAGTTTCAGAGAGGCCTCTGAAGGCCAAAGAAGTAGGAAGGGATAAGAAGAAAATAGAGCAAATTCATTCTAAGAAGTCAAAACAATTAGATCTAGATAGGAAGTTTGTTAGAACTACCAATACGTTCAACAACCTCTGGGGTTTGAAAGCTCCACACATCCACATTATGTCTATTTCTTGGATAAAGCTCTGTGTGGACATAAAGAAGCGCCTCGAGCCTGGTATAAACGTTTTTCGTCTTTTCTCTTATCAAATGGTTTTGAGAGAGGTAAAATCGATACTACTTTGTTCATTAAGATGTATAAAGGTGAGATGCTTCTAGTACATATTTATGTGGTCAACATTATATTTGAATCAATAAACTAGAGGCATTGTGATAAGTTCTCTGCTTTGATGAAGAGCGAGTTTGAAATGAGCAAGATGGGAGAACGAACATTCTTCCTCGCCTTGCAAGTAAAACAGAGGGAGGATGGTATTTTTATTAACCAAGCTAAGTATGTCTCTGACATATTAAAGAAATATCAAGTCCACAACTCTTCCATAATGAGAACACCAATCGCAAAGGGAACTAAGCTTGACACAGATCCATCTGGAAAACGGTGGATGTTAAGACATACCATGGAATAATTGGATCATTGTTGTATCTCACGGCTAGTCGACCAGACATTATGTTTGCTACGTGTCTCTGTGCTAAATATCAAGCAAACCCTAAGGAATCTCACCTATCAGCTGTGAAAAGAATCTTTAGACACCTAAAAGGAACTCAATTTCTAGGTCTATGGTATCCAAAGTATTCTGGATTTGATCTTATTACATATACAAATTCTGATCATGCAGGATGCAAACTTGATCGAAAGAGTACATCAAGAAGTTGTCAATTACTTGGAGACAAGCTTATAAGCTGGACTTCAAAGAAGCAAAATTGCATATCTACCTCCACTGCTGAAGTAGAGTATGTAGCCGCAGCCAGCTGCTGTTCCCAAGTAATATAGATGAAAACTCAACTAAAAGACTATGGCATTGAGTTTGACAAGATTCCAATTTCGTGTGATTCATAAAGTATCATCGCGATCACAGCTAATCCCGTGCAACATTCTAAAACAAAGCATATCGACGTACGCTACCATTTCATCAAAGACCATGTAGAGAAAGGTACGATTGAAATGTTTTTTTGTAAGTACAAATCATCAACTTGCTGACATATTCACAAAGGCTCTTTATGAAAAGAGATTCAACTATTTGGTTAGCAAGTTGGATATTCTCAATCTTCACTAACAAAGACAGAGCCTCTGCATCCCATCTGAGCATACTTCTGTTTTTGTTTTCAGTTTTGGTCCATGAGACAGAGCCTCTGCATAGTACATGCAGAGCCTCTTTCTCAATTCTAAATAGTCTTGTAATAGAGAGCCTTTGTATAGTACATACAAAGCCTCTGCACCTTGTTTACCATGCTTGTGCATTACTTATCAATCATGATCCAAGCATAGTTCAAGGGGGAGAAAATCAAGCAGAGCTCACGTCGTGGGGGAGCATTAGATCATACATCATACAAAGCCTCTGTCTCTAAAAACTTTCATGATTATCGGACATAGCTTCTGCCTCTAAACATACCAACTTTATTAGACAAAGGACATTTATAGTCCAACCATGAGCCTCTGTATGAGATCCTAAGGTATGTTATCTTTCACTTAAGTACTACTCTGGTTTCTTTCTCAAATTCTCTTAAACAATCTAAGCACAGTAACTTTGTATTCAAATATAGAGTTTATGTCTCTTGGTTGTTGTTTTATTCAAACCAGAGTATGATTGCTCGTCAATTTCATCTCAAAGGTTTTTTTATTATTATTTTAAAAGGAAGGCATACAGTTCTTATTTGTTGATATTTTATTAGATTGTCATTTACAAAAGCGTCACCGCCTGTTACTTTAATTTTTCAAGTAAGGGACCATTTGCAGCTGGCAGGCCACGTGGCAACTCCCCACAGGTGGTTGAAAAACCGATTCAGTTTTCTGATGCTTGGGGGGCGCGTATCACTCAAGTGCTCTATTTTTTATTCTATTTAAACAAATCTTTTCCCCTAATTTTTCTTTTACGCCTTCAAATACTCTCAAGAACTATCGTCGTCTTCAAGCTCTCGAACTGCCATTAACATTCTTCAAAAAGCTTTCTGGAACTGTAATCGTTACTACAAACATCCAAACTCTTTTTCCAAGTAATATCAAACCCTTCTCTAGACCTGTTAAAGAACCAAGAATCGATTCTTTTCAAAACCCTAGTTTTTCAAAAACCTCCATCAAAGCTGCAACTATGTCTTCCTCAGATTCGGGAAACTCTCAAACCCACACCACAACCCTCTAAATAGTGGAAGAAACCAGCCAAAATGTGGTTCCACTTCCACTAAAACCAAACAACCATGCCTTTCAACTCTCGTTATACATTTTTGACCCAAAAGTTCACCTTATCATTGACATCCTTCAACACCATTTTTTGAACCCTGCACTTACAAACACAGACGATCTTGTCCCTGAGCGTTTTACCCAAAAATTTTGGCAAGCTTGTTCTGTTACTGAATCCTAACGTGGGATTGTTGGAGATTTCTATGTACCATCTTCTAAGCAGTTCATTACTATCAGGATCTCCAGGTCCCTGTTTTCGCGTGTTCTACAAAATCCAACGAAGACGGATCTTGGGTTGAATGAGTATGCCCCTCTCCCATCTGGGGATGAAATAGTGTCCTTCTTGAAGTTCTTGGGGTACAACAAGGAGATTCAATACCCTTCTCAATACCGATGATAGTACCTGCGACCAATGTGGAACATAATGTTCACATTGGTGAACCGCTCTTTGACTGGGAAGATTGGAAGTTTGGACAAGTACTCAACAAACATTCTCCAAATCATGTATGGGATCTTCTTTGATCTCTCGTTGGACTACTTCTTGATCCTCTACACAGAGTTCAAGGCTGCTGTTTCCAAGAAGTGCCAGGAGGTGGCTAAGGGAAAGGACTTGCCAGCGCTCCTGTTTCTTCATTTTCTGGGTCTTCTTCTAAGACCCATCATTGACGAAAACGACATTGATGTGGCAAGTCTGCCTGTGCACAAGGTGAATTTACTTACACACTACAAACCAACTGTCAACAAAGAAGGCTATGCTACAGAGAGGCCTATCCCGATGAAACTGTTAGCATACATAAAGACAAGGGAGGTGAAAAGAGCATACAGACGTGTATGTGAGGCACTAGAACCAGTGCCTTGAACCCCAGTACGTATAGGGTCTAACCAAGAGGATGAGGGAACAGAGGATACACAAAGGCCTCAGGCAGAGGAGGATGAAGTGAGATTGGAGAAGGAGAGAGAAAAAAAGAGAAAGAGTGTAGAGGCAAGAAAGAAGAAAGTTGAAAAAGAGAGGATGAGGAAGGAAGAGGAGGAAAGAGTAGAAAGAGCAAAACTTGAAGAAATTGCTCGGTTGAAATCAGAACAGAAGAGAGTAGAGGGAGGAAGTCAAGAAGAGATTGCTCGTCTTAAGGAAGAAGAGAGAATCAGAGCAGAAGAAGAAGCCAATCGAGGCTTGGAGCTCTTCTCGAGCTCTGAAGAAGAAGATGACCAAGAGCATGATGATGTTGCTGGGTCAAGTGAAGAAAGTGAAGAGGACGAAGAAGACAAGGAGGGAGGAGGTGAAGCAGCTGCTCTGCCTCAGGACGAGCTAGTGCAGCCTAGGACGGTGTATAGGCACACTTATTTCCCTAGCCCAACTCCAAGTGGTACCACATCATCTGATTCTAGTGGTCAAGACATGGAGATCAATGAAACAGAGATGCACACCAAAAACCCTAACATGCCAAACCAACTAGAGGTCGCATCTGCCTCTGGTCATATAAGACAAAGGGAAGCCACATATCTGGGATCACCCTCTCAAAAGGGTGAAACCTTTGAAATGATAAGTGATATGTCTCCCCATATCACGCCACTCTCCCAACCAGAGGAATTCGTTTTCTCTGCAATAGTCGTTCCCCACCTTGTTCAGAGCAAGGTTTAGTTGCACAATACATGGAGATTCTCGACCAATCTTATAGTCTACTTGTAATGGGTCCTCCGGCTGGTTCTGAACTTGCCTTGGAACCGCTTCACAACGGAACAGCAGTAGTGACCTCTCTTCCAAAAGAGCAGCAAGGATTTGCTGGAAAACCTTCCTCGACAAACATCCCACAAGTCGAGACAGAAGGTGTCCTTGGAACAAGGACTCATTCTGGCCCATGCGTTGAGCCAGAGGTTATTGCACAAGAGACGAGTTCCAGTCCTTTGCCACCTCTGTGTTGTGCTCCTTGGATGAGCTAACACTCAACATGGCCCATGCAGAACCATCTTCTTCAGTATTTGCTCTGGATGAAGTTCGATCATCCTTAGCAGTATTGAGGGCTAAGTCTATGACGAATGCCTCTCGACTCGATCAACTTCAGAAATTGAAGGCCAAACATGCAGAGTCCCTGCAAAGGGTCCTTGCATACATTCATAGGGATGAAACTTCTACTTCATCTCAAGATGCTCAGACGCTCATTCCTCTGAATCTCCCTGTCGATTATGTCACCCAGTCAGAGATGAATGCTTCAGAGATGAATGCTCTAGGTGACCATCTCCTCTAGAAAGTGGCCAACTTCATGTCAGATTTCAACAGCAAGGCCAAGGAGGCAACATTAGAAATACGCCATTCCTTGGCAGGCTTTAACTACCATACAGACATGGAAATCCTCAAAGTCATGGACGCATCCGAGGAGATTCTCAAACTTTTTGAAGCCAAGATCAAGGACATGCCTACAGCAGACGAACAGAGGCCAAATAAGAGAATGGAACCAACTGCATGTGTTGAGGCCTCAAAAAAGAGGGGGCCTGACGACAATGAGGACCCAAACATGTCTGGCCCTCAAAGTCGTTAAGAGGGGGAGAACCAACCCACAGCCGCTCCAAGTACCACTCCAAGGGCTGCCCCTCTGCCTCTGCCTCACGCCAGCCAACGCCAGAATCATCATGGCAGAGAGCACAGAATGCGCCAGCACATGCAGAGGCGCTAAGAAAAGGGAAGACGCCTGTGACATTCCATGCAGAGCCAGAAGGGCAACAAAAAAATGTCATCCAGCTCTTAGCTGTATATGTCTCTTCATCCGAATCAGAAGAGCCTCTGTCATCTTGAACAGAATATGCCATGGAGACAGCTGCTCCATCTACAAGGGGGCATGAAGAAGAAGAAGTGGTGGCAATAAATGTAGCTGATCCAACAATAATGGTTATTCCTGCTGCTGTCCCACTTGAAGGAGTTACAATCGATGTACCACCACCATAAAGTAACACATACAAATCTAAGGTCCCTGCTCAAGGGACCAGAGTTGTCACACTTGCTATGAGACAGATGGTTCCAGTCAAACCAAGTAGACCAGATGCAGGCACAAGAAGCAGGCCTTAGAGCTCCAAACGACCCTCTGATCGAGTTCAAAAGATCAAGGATAGTATGGATGCAATGATGAAGCCCACACCCCATGACAAGCCAATCAAGACAAGGCAGATAGCAAAGACATATACCAGTTCTTTTACAGCCTGCGGGATGAGACACCAGTCATCAAGATCAACCTCCATCTAACGACCCAAGAGAACATTAAGCAGAGGTTCTTACGATGATATACACAACCTGTCTCTACAGTCCATTCTGTCGATGGCATCATGCAAGTCCTCGACATCAAGAAATGAACCTTCGTGCACAATCAAATCATCTTCCATGAATATATGGTGGAGAGGTCTCGTGGATAGATTAGCACTTTCACAGATTGTGATCTCATAAATCTGAATCCATGGGACCTTCTATCTCTATACTACTTCACGGATCATAAGAAGGACAAGGAGATAAAATATGTTGTGGCCAATTCTGCAATAAGACAGACAATGACGGACCTTCTGGACTTTAGATGCAAGTTTGACTTCCAACTGGCTCTGGACTTGGGAATAGATCAACTTAGCGTCACTGGACCAAATGAAGATCTGCAAGGCATAAACAACATTCCTTTGTGGACCGTGCTGGAGGAACTAGAAGTAAGGGTGGTCTTCCGAAACATACAAAGAAAGAAAATTTTCTTTCGAGAAGACTAGCGCTTCAAATACTTAAACTCTACTCTGCGCTACATCAGAGATCATTTACTCAGAAGCAGAGATAACACCCCTGGAGCAAATGAAATAGCAAAGATAATTCTAAGGTCAATCAATAATCTGTTGGAGTTTCGAGAGCTTCTTAGGAGGTTCATCAAGCTTCAACACATCTAAGCCTTTCTTTTGTAAGCATTTTTTCTCTCTTTTCAAGCAATGTAATTTCCTTTTATCGTATTGTACTTCCTAGATAGAAAATGTAAAACAGAGGTTTCTTTCAACCTATGGCTTCGACTAGACTTGTGTTTTTCAATTCTAGTAAGAGTCTGTCTTATTTACATTTAGGGGGAGATTGTTAGAACCCATCTTGTGAAAGTGTAAGTAAGAAGCCTCTTACTCTAGTCCATAGGACTTAGTTTTTAGAAGCAGTTTGGACTAAGAGCTCTTGTACAGAAGTCAAGACCCAAAGCTCTTACTCAAAGAGTGAAGGATCTTACATACAAAGCCCGCGCTCAATCTCCATGGACGATCAAGCCTTGAGCGCCAAAAAGCTTAAGCGCTTGATGCAAAGCTAAACTCCAGACATAGAGCCTCTGCATAGTACATGCAGAGCCTTTGCATATACAAAACCTCTACATAGTACATGTAGAGCTTTTGTATAGTACATGCAGAGCCTCTAGTTTCCTATCTCCATGGAAGGCACGTATAATCCAAACATTCTCGCAAGCGTCAAACAGAATCAAGGCGGCTTGACCTAGTCCGTTCCACTTTTCAAGGGCAACCAACGATAAGGATAAGGACTCGGCGACTCAGAGATTCAAGCCATATTTATAGCATAGTTTGTTTGACTTTGGCGTATATAAAGAAGCTTCCTCCTTAGGTTCAAATTGGGAATTGTTATTTTCATCTAATAAAAGCATCCGACTTATTCAAAGTCTTTTATTGTTCTTATTTAAATTGAGTATTTCGGTTAATCAAACTTAGTACATTGTTCATACTTCAATCATATTCTTTATCAACTGTGTTTTTCTAATTAAGAGTATCTGGGTTCCAACAGATATTCATAACCTAGCTGAGTAGAACTTGTGCAAAAATAATAATAATAAAAATAAAATGACCAAATTCTCATTTGAAACTATGACTTAGAACTATGCCTCCAAGAAGAGAAAACCCCGAGATCGCGTGGCTTGTGTCTGAATAACTCGTTGCGGCACTCACAAACATCGTTAGTTAAGTAGCAGTAGGTCTGAATGCTACTCAGCGAAACAACTCAGGATCTGAAGCAACTGGAAATAGGGAAAGCATTTACAAAGCTTTTAGGACCTGCAACCCTAAAGAATTCCATGGAATTGAAGGAGCAGTTGGATTACTGACATGGATTGAGAGTATGGAGTCATGTTGGTCCCATGAGGTTCTACA
>NW_020201577.1:17480-23007 GCF_001531365.2 Cynara cardunculus var. scolymus
TTAGCAAATACAAGAAAAGAAATTGCTGTAAAGAAGATCCTTTACTTAAGCTAGAAAATGCTTGAAGTAAGAATTAGGGTTAGAGAGTATGTTTCACGCACTCTGCATGGAGAAGAAACACTTCTATTTATACCAAGTGCATTAAATGAACATTTAATGCAATATGATAGGGTTAGAGTATGTGTCAAGCCTTAGAGGAAGGCTTGACCTTTGTTACAGTGAATAGTACAAAAAGCACTATTCATGAGCAGACATCCTTACTTAAAGTTGGTGGACAAAGAGTGGACTAGTCGGCTCCGTACCGTACTAACTTTCATAAGGGTATGGGTTTTGTCCTCTGCATGCATAAGGACAAGACAACAACAATCATGCTAAGCAAGCTCCCTTTGATTGCTGAATGCTGGAATGAACTGAAGGTCTCATCATCATTCGCTGAAGCTTGAGCAGTCTTTAGACATATGTAGACAGGCTTGTAATCACTAAGTACCGCTTCAGATCACGTACTCGCCGGTCTCTAATCTTCAGTTTCAGTCTTTGACGTTTGCTGAAGGTTCTTTGGTGTGAGTGTTGTCTTCTTGAAGTATTGCTGTCTCTGGTAGATTTACAGTGCACAATCTTCAGCGATCACTGAATATACTCACTGAAGATCGCTGGAACTGAAAATACAGAAACATAATTACAATGTATAAGTAAAAGGGATTACCATCTAATCACTTGAGAGAGAGTATCAACAATCTCCCTATATTTGATGATAACAAGATAACATAAAGAAGGTTATCATATCAAATAATAGTAAGGAAAAGTTACATACAAAGTGCATGTCCCTTTACTATTTTGGGATCTTTTTCAGTTTGGTCTGTCTTAGCCTGTAAATTTGTCTTAAGTTATATCTAAGAGAATTACAAGTACGGAWRCTGAAACTGAAAGCTTATTCACTAATTTATAGATTGTCAGTGAATGCGAAAAGTAACACTGTAACTCATAGACTTGTGTCCCTATTACTTTTTCAAGGATCTTTTCAGTGCAGTACATGGAATACTCATTTTATGATCATAGGAAATATTACAAGTATTACAGTACATGTCCAGAACTTACATAATATAAGTACAATCACTGAAAGTAGACACAGTACATGAAGTTACAAGGAAAAGTGGATTGTTGTTAAAAAGATAAACTATTCTAGAGATCTTAGATATATGTACCCAGGTACATTTTCTCCAAGTTTTCTTCGACGTAGGAATTCCCTTCGTATCTTCAGATCTACGACTTTTCCAGGCATGATATCATCTATCCAGAGCAAAAGATAAACCAAATGATCCATTGGACATAGATGTAGCTCTGACATTCTCTGAAATCTGACTTCACCTTCATAGTCARGGAATATAACTCCTAACTCAGGTTTAAAATGCACAGAATTGGGTGTAAAGGAACCGTTAAATGGCAAGTCAAGATTCAGCATAGAAATGTCTGTAATCTTATGACCCTTCAGGACTTCATCTAAGGAGAACCTTGTTTCATGTTCGTTCCTTAGGAATGGTTCATCATTAGGATCAGAGAGCTTGAGTTTCTTCTTCCCACCTTTCTTCAGAGTTGGCTGGTCAGGGACCTTGACATACCTGGACATCCTTTTGATAAGCTTGCTAATGGTGTCCTTGATAAGTGTCTTGTGTCTCGACTTGGATTGCTGAATGGCTTGTCTGATCTCCATCCATTCGCTGTATCCATAGCGGCCAAGGTAGAAAGGGTACTTGGTAACGGCATCAAGATTGTCCCTGGTGATGAGCATTGAGACCAGTGTTCCACCGTCTTTAGAACGTCCGTTGATGCTGACGCAGATAATCGAGCAGGGATTGAGTCTCTTTTTCAGTTTTGCTTTGCTCCATTGCTTGTCCTTATCCATCAGCTTCAGGTTCTTCTTGCATTCAGCTTCTGCATTCGAAAGAAGTTTAGCCCGGGCATGGACAACATTCACCGTTTTCTTGGACATTTTCTTGGGAAGGACTTTTTCAGCTAGTGACTTGGCCAGCTTCAAGCTGTCTTCAGTCTGTTTCTTTTGAAGCTCTAGCTCTTCTTCAGCCCTTAATGCCTTGAGTCTTTCAGCTTTAGATAAGAAGTCAAACTCACCACCATTAGAGGTACGAAGAGGGATTTTTACTGTAGTCTGGTTGAGTGACTCCTTCAACTGAGACATCTGCTGGTCGGTAGGAGCACGAGAAGTGGGTTGATCAGGTACCCGTTCTAGTCGACCGTAGGTGGTTGATGGAATATGAAGTTGATAATTTGAAGTAATAACTACCTGAGAGGTAGAGTCTTCAAACAAAGGTTGTTGAGGGATTTTGAACAATTCCTTCAAGTTCTCTTCTTCAGCGACCGTCTTGCCTTTCGACTTGGGGTCCTGGTTCCCTGATGGAGTCGATTCACCTTGCCTTTGCTCTCCCTGGGATGCGGAATCCCCGAAAGTAACACCTTTGGTGACAGTTGATGGCTTTTGGAACTTGATGGTAAAGTCATCTTCATCATCATCGTCGTCGTCACCATCTAGATCATTTCCGTTGTCTGGAATGGTAGGTTCATCATTGTCATCAACATCATCTTCATCATCATCATCATCACCAGCAGCAGTGATGGTATGGGCATCATCCTTAGGAATGGCATCAACATCCTTAACTAGAGCAGCTTTGATGGTCGGGATTACAGGAGCAACAACTGCTTCAGCTCTAGCAGCCTCAGCTTCTACTGCAGTTGTAGCTGATACTGGACCAACGACCTGAGAAGGGGTAGGCAGAACATCAGATGATTCACCAGCGTTAGACCTCATCTCCCCTCTCTGGCTAAGACTTGAGAGAATTTTCCAGAGAGTTCGTCCAAGCGCTGACGCTGGAGAACCATTGAATCCTCCAGCCTTTGCATAGCATTGGCTAGAGTTGTCGTTGCCTCATGCGTCTCATGGAGCTGGGTACGATCATCAGCAGAGAAAGAGGGTGCGATCAATGGAGCTGATTGACGGATAACATCCAGGATCAGTTGAAGAAGAGCAATCTGCTGATCAGCTATAGCCTGAACATCGTCAGCCCTGCAGTGAAGAACATCAATGGCATTGTTGTTGGCTTGAACAACATCTTGGAGAGTCTAGAGATGACTCTGAACTTCTTGAACATCCTCCTGGAGGGCAAGGAAGTTCGCATCAAGATCACCTTGATGGGGCATCTCTTGGTGAACTTTGTTGATCCTGCAGAGGACGGTATCAACGGCTAGAAAGAGAAGTTTGATGTCTGACACCATATCATTGTTATCATCGACATCTTCATCTCCTCCATCATCTTTCTCTCTTTCTTCCTCTTCCACTTCCTGAGCATCAGACTGATGCATCGAAGAAGGACTTGAGTGTGAGCTAAGGGCTTAAGGTTAGAAGAAAAGAAAGGGTAGGAAGATCGAATACCTGAGGGGCCATCAGTGACATCTAAAGGATTGTCATTGGCGTGAGCTAAGATGCCCTTGAGAGGATGGACATATGTATGCTGAGGAGCATTTAGAGGAGCACCCTTAGGTCCAGTGGTGCGCGTCTCAGTATCAAGGAGGACAGTCGTTGATACATCATCGACATGTGTAAAGACCAAGGAAGGAGGAGAAGAGAAAATGGTCGAGAAGAAACGTGGGTGTCCAGCGGTGGCGGCGCTGATATTTACACTTTTAGTGATTTGGGTCACTAAAGTGATTGGTGAAGGTACCACTGATACGACAGTGATGGGAGAAATCACTGAAGAGCTGGGAAGGTGAGCAGAAGATGCCTCGGGGATAAGGCTAGTTTCAATAACTGAAGCCTTTTGAGAGGCCCCAGCTAGTGACGTGGTTGTCCCCTTTTTGGACTTCTTGGCTCTCTGAGGAGAACCAAGAGTTGGTTGAGAGGATCGTTTTGAAGGGGTTTTGGTGGCTTGGCTAAACACGGGGGGGGGGGGTTGCCCTTGTCATGGCCACCTGAGGAGAAGAGGTAGTGATGGACACAATGGAAGATAGTGCCACAACACTGTCCCTCAGCTTATGATCCAGAATCCTGGATCCAAGTTTGAAAACCGGAAGGTTTCCTTCTTTGGGGTAGAGAGCTTTAAAGATATTTGAAAACACCATCGAAAGAAACCTGGTGTAAGGCACCACCTTTTCTCGTTGGCGCTTGTTCAACTTAAGCACCAGGTCATCGAAAATGACCGCAACATAATTTATATTGCGACGCTGAATCGCAGATACGCCTATGATCAAGGCAATCCTAGAGGCCTGGTCTTGACCTCTGGTTTTTCCACCCATGCACTGGATGAAATGAGAAAACATGTATTGCCAGACAGCTGACGTCCTGTTCTTCACAATCTTCGTCAAGGACTTCAGAGGGGCGTTGGAGTCCTTCTTCATTGGCCACTGGTAGCCAATGGCATTAAGAAAGTTGATGATCTCGATGGTGGAGGGTTCACTATCGAAGGGACCCTTGGGAAGACGGAGAGTTGAGCGGAGTGTAGACCCACCAAAGTTCACTTCCATGCAGTTGAAAGTGAAATGGATTTGCTCCATCTTGCGTCCAGCATCGTCTTGGACTTCGACAACCTCAGCAGTGTACCAGAACTGCTGAAGAACTTCCTTGATCATGAGGGGCTCATGGTTGAGAGCGTAGCCTAATGAAGACTGCTTGAGGAAGTCAGTCGCATCTTGGTAATGTACCTTAGAGGAACGTATCTCCAACAAGGCAATGTGGTTCTTGGCGTTGATGGAGATATTGTCAATGGAGAAGTTGACAGTCTTGGCAGCCATCTGTTTGTATCAATAAGAAGTTGAGCAAACAGGTTGTTAGAAATAAGCCAAGAGTTTATGGTTATGATTATAGAACAAGTTTTTGAACAAGTAAAAACTTCTTTTGAAAAATCCTTACAAGATTAGGGTTTATCAAGTGGAATGTGTATAAAGAAACAAGATTATAATCAAGAAAGAGATGATTAATGAATCTTTACTAATATATTAAGAGAAGAAAGTTCTTAATCATATTAAACACATTTCAAGTATTAGTAAGAAGAAAAGAAGATTATGACTTATGAAGATTAAGATGAATGGTCGAAAAGGGTTTAAAGATTTAGAGAGATTTCTTGCTTTGGAGAGATCTTAGCAGAGGTTCGTCTAAGAAATTTGAAAGCGTAAAGAGAAAAGTGGAGAAAAAGTCTCATATTTATAGGTAGGAGGAGAGAGAAATAATAAGAGAGAGAGAAAAGACGACGGTTCGGGAAAGTGGTTATGATGAAAAATATGCCACATTCTCATCCATGATTGGATAACATTTAATGAGGTAGCGTAATGACATATCATTTTACGCGTCTCAAAGCGTCACTCATAGTAAACAAAGAATGTCGTCATAAAGACGGTTCATTAACTATTTTATTTTAAAAACAAATAGTTTTTATGAAATGAAGAGTCATTCAGTGTCAAAAGGAAACTGAAAACCCCATTTAAAATATTTTATCACTAAAGAGAAATATTCAGGGATGGTTTTAAG
>NW_020201577.1:23172-29391 GCF_001531365.2 Cynara cardunculus var. scolymus
AGAAAAGAGAAGAGTAATCATACCTTAGAGAGAATAGATATATTTACTCAAGAGTTCAGTGTTAGAGATAGAGCACTGAATCATTTCACTTAYYGAGTRATGTTTAATGACTGAAGATTAATCTTCAGTGTTCAACATGCCCAATTCCCTGATCAAGATATTAAATCTTGTCTCATTAAGAGGTTTGGTRAAAAGGTCAGCGAGTTGATACTGAGTTGGAACAAAGTGAAGTTCAATATCACCATTCATAACATGAACTCTGATAAAATGATATCGGATCTCAATATGTTTGGTCTTGGAGTGAAGTACAGGGTTGTTTGCAATTGCAATAGCACTGGTGCTATCACAATAAATAGGAATCCTTGAAAACTGAAGATCGTAGTCCAGTAGCTGATTTTTCATCCAAAGAATTTGGGCACGGCAGCTACCAGCGGCTACGTACTCAGCTTCAGCTGTTGATGTGGACACTGAATTTTGCTTTTTGCTTGTCCAGCTTACCAACTTTCCACCTAGAAGCTGACAGCCTCCAGTGGTGCTTTTCCTATCAATTTTGCAACCTGCAAAATCACTATCCGAATAACCAATAAGGTCAATTCCTGAACCTTTAGGGTATCGAAGAACCATATCAGGAGTTCCCTTAAGATATCTGAATATGCGTTTGATAGCGATCAGATGGGATTTCTTAGGTTCAGCTAGATATCTTGCACATAAGCAAGTGGAGTACAGGATATCGGGTCGGCTAGCTGTGAGATACAGCAAAGAACCGATCATTCCTCTGTAAGCAGTCACATTTATAGGCTTTCCATTGGGATCCTTGTTGAGAGTGAGTGGAGGAGCCATAGGAGTCTTCATAGATGAACTATTGGATAGATGAAACTTTTTCAGCATGTCTCGAACATACTTACTTTGGTTGATAAAGATACCTTTATCAGTTTGTTTGATCTGGAGACCTAAAAAGAATGTTAGTTCTCCCAGCATGCTCATCTGATATTCTTTCTTCATGAGTTCAGCGAAACGAAAACATAAAGAGGGATTAGTGGAACAAAAAATAATATGTTAGGACCTGTAGATTCAGCTTGGTATTTAATCACTTACTCTGGACGAACACTTAGAACGATTACAGTGCAGCGGAAACAATTAAATGAACAAACAGAGTAAATAATCAGTCAAGAACACAGATGAAGAATATGAAGAACACGAGAGAATAGCTTCAAATGATTTTCAATTCTATTGAAAATATTGACAATTACAATACGGGAAGCACACCAATTACAAAGGCCTAAGCTGCTATATATACTAGTTTCTAATGGCTTTTCTGACATGACCTAGACAAGTGAAATGATCAAAGCCGTTCAAATAAAGCAGATTACAAACATAGTCACGTGATAAGAACGTGCAGCTAACAAAGCTAAGTAAAGCGGTGAGAAGAGGTTCTTCACAGAAGATAATACTGCATATCATCTGTGAGCCATCCCAAAGGCTCTGCTGGATGTGACTTGTAAGCTATTGATGCCAGAGGATCGGTTTCCAGAACCTCTGTGAGAGACAACAGAGGTTCTGTCATTCTTGACTTGTACGCTTTTGTTCACAGAGGACTAGTTTCCAGAACCTCTGTGATAGACAACAGAGGTTCTGTCACTTTTGACTTGTACAATTGAACATCTTCTGTTGCTGGTCCTCTGTGGACTTCTGTGGTAGACCTCTTCTATCAACACTTGTAGTAGTACTTTTTCATACTTTTACATTAAATGAAATATGAGAGCTAACAATCTCCCCCTAAGTATGAAAAAGTAAAAATTGACAATTTAATGCAAGAAATGACTTAATTGAAAGAAATTACAAGAGGCGATAATATTCATCCTCTGAAAAAGAATTACATAAAGAAAGAATTACAAAATTGTGTTTCATAGGCCAAAACTATTACAGAAGTTTATCCAACTACAGAGTCTGGATAGTCGTCTACGACATATAGCATGTCAGACTTGATGGTTCTGTAGACTTTGAAGATCTATTCTCTGAAGTTGACTTGTATTTTGATAGCCTCCAAAATGCTAGACACTTCACCCTTCCTAAGATGCCCTTTGTTCACCTCTGCCACTGCTTTGTTGAATACCCATTCAAGGGTCTCTGTGGAGTATTTGTTTCCTTCTGTCGGAATGAAGAACCTTAGGATGCTATCCTTATCCAAGAACACAAACCCAAAAACAGGGTTGTGAACAATGGAGTTTGGATGACACCTAAGTATCCATCATGGCCTGTTGTTTGGAGGGGTGATCTTAAGATCTGACTGGGCTAACCTCATTGCTATCTCGAAGTCCTTCTGGCTGTAGTACTTCACTTGTGCACGCATACCTCGATAAGACTTTTAAGCGACAGAGCATAGCTTGAGCAGGTTGCCGTCATTCCTCTTCATAACGTATTGTGCATAGAGCACCTTCCCTCTTTAGCAGGGTCCTTGGAGAAATAGTTTCAAAAGACACAATCACGTGCTCTGAGAAGACTTGCTCACGAGGCCTGGTTAGCTTAGAGAACTGGAACTTGGCATCGGCAGAAGGAATACCTATGAGCTCTGGATCATAGGGGGGCTCTGTGTCTACTGCAGAGTATCTCCACATCAAAATCTCTTCCATAGTAGTAACAGGTTCTGTGCGTACTTGTTGCATGGGAATCTTGCTCATTGATTCGAATATCTCAGAGACCTTTCCTACTGTGGCGGACTCTGGCACTTTGGCTTCCTCTTCTTCAAGAATTGGCCTCTGGGTTGACCCCTCTGCAAGGATAGGTTTGACGGTTCCTTGCAGAGCATCGAACGTACCCGTGGACGTTTCTCCTTGGACTTGTGGGAATTTTGATGAAGAGCCTTCTCCTGCTCTGTGGACGGGACCTCTGCCCTTTCTTGCTTGAGCCTCTGCCAGAGACTCCTTTAAAGCTTGAACGAGCGCAGGGTCACTGTATTCCTCTTCATTTATTTCTTGTGGAGTCTCTGAGCTTGACGACCCCTTCTGTGGTGACTCCTTCACAACTTTGTCTTTGCCTTTGCCTTCAGGCTCTGGTGCCTATTCTTTTGCCTTTTGAGAACAAGGCAGCTGTAGAGTCCACTATCTTGACACCTTTGGCAGAAGTCTTCTTTGGCTCATCTTTCTTCTTAGCTTTCTTCTCCCCCTCATGACGATCATGGTCATCATCTCCTTGATCGTCATGGTGTTTGGTTGCTTCTGCCTTGCATGTTTCCAGGGGAGCCTTCTCCAATCTCTTCAAAATCTTGATGGCCGCCTTCTTCATTTTCTTAATGACCTCTTCTGCGAGCATAGAGGCATCGCTTATGTCTATCTCTGTCGACCACTTCAACTTAGAGACGCTTTTGTAGATTTCGCTTCTGAGGAGGTCTCCCTCTTTCACCAGCTGGGTTGTGCAGTCTCTGATCGCCGTGTTGGAGGCTCGGGCCTCTTTAAGTAGTTGGTCTGTATGTTTGCGCACGATGTCTCCTAGAGCTTCAACCATCGCATCTAGCTCTCTGCGAGTGGCTAGATGGTTGATATTGGCCCTGGATGACTTGGTATCCACGCCGTAAGTGACTGCAGAAGCGAACATTTGGTTGATTTCGTCTTTGAATTTGGAGTAGTCTGTATAGCCTGCGGAGATGAAATCAGCGGCATATTGGGCGGCCAACTCTGATAGTTATGTCTTCAAAGTCTGGATTGAAGAAGGATTGAGTCTTAGAGCATTGAACACCTCTGTGAGATCATCCTTCTGTTAGACAGAGCTCTGAAGGGTTGAGAGTGTTGTCTTGAGTTCTGCCGTTGTTGAGCTCAACTCCTTCAGAGCCTCTATGATTCGGGCGAGGTCTTCTGTCATCGATCGAGAGATGAACAAGCTTTTCAACTCGTCCATCTTTTGGAATACCACTGTGGCGAAGGTTTGAAGCTCCCCCTTCGTCATGTAGGCATCCTGGGTACCTAGATCACCAACACATGGTGACCTAGTAGCCTCGGAGCGTGAGGCGCCCTTAGCGACTGGTTTTTCGTAGTCTGCTCGGGGACTTCCACGGGATCCTCGTACGTCTCCAAGAGGAGGGCCTACCCATGTTTTGTCTTTATTGTGCCTTGTAGGTTTAGAGCCTAACATGGCAGAGGGATCGAGTGTGGACATTGGGCGTTCTAGACCCTCTGTCGCGGTGACTCTCACATGTGCCTCTGAAGCACGTTCTGGTTGGTCACTCAAGTGTGGAGAGGCAACAGATGCCTCTCTGGGATGTGGCAAGTCCTTGGGTGATGGGACTCTTGTATTAAAACCTTCATCCGTTTGAGAGGATGTAGGAGTAGAAGGTGGTTGCCCGGCTGTGCGATCGACAGAGGATTGAAGAATGTCCTCTGCGAGGTTAGCTAGGGTTGGGTTTGGCATGTGCGCGCCTTGTTTAATAGGGGATCCCTCTAGAACAGGGCCCCTAGAAGTGTGGGTAGCACAGGGAGGAGGGCTAGGATGTGTACCTGAGGTATCATTTTCTCCCTCTCCTAACTCCACTTCTTCTTCTTCTTCGTCTATGACGACTTCTGTCCCCAACTCTGTTACGTCCATTGGCGCTTTGAACTCCTATTGGAGGTTGAGAATTACATCATCGATCTACGCCGTTGGGGACTCCTCTTGTATAACCTTGCGCAACCTTCTGCGCTTGGGAGCAATAGCCTCTGCTTGGCTCTCTTCGATTGCCGCCTCTATGACCACAACCTTTGTCGGTTGGGCCTTCTTGGTTTTCTTTTTTTTTTTAGGTTTTTGCAGAGGACTACTTGGGCCCTCTTCTTCTGCAGGCCTCTTTTTCTCCTTCTTCTTCACAGAAGAGTCGACACCCTTCTGTGTCTTCTTGATCTTCTTTGGTGGGGGACTAGGGATTCTAGGACTAGCCTCACTCATCTTACCAGCCTCTGCAGGCTCGTCCATACGTCCCTCAACCCTCATTTTTTCAATTTTCTCACCTAGGGGGATTCCTATTCGCGGTGGGGTTTTAGGGACCGGCTCTGGCCTCCTGAATCCACGTCAATAGGCCTTCCTATCTCCTTTACTAAGGTACCTGAGCATGGCGTTGGATAAGGGTCTGGGGCTTTTGTACCCTTGCTCATGATCTGTTGGGTGGAATTCTTTGAACGGGTATAGCTTTGCGTTGGGCTCCACAGAGGGTAGCTTTGCTGCTATCAGATCTCCAAAGACGAGACCAAGGAACCGTTGTAGAATAAGGTTTGGTTGGTTCATGTCTTCCTTGGCTTTCTTCTTCGCTTTGACCTTGGACTTTTCTCCCCTTTGAGTTGCGCATTTCTTCTTTATCAAACCAACCATGTCCTCGAATATTAGTTGTGCATAATCGAGAGGCTGGTTGAAGTAGATCCCGTAGATGATTGACATCATGGCGTGCGAGGTCTGGTCGTGGCTTCCCACCTTCCCTGTCAAGCAGCAGTTTATTATAGAGAATAGGGTGTTCCAGACATAGGGTAGTCCTTTGCGCTTGAACTGAGTCCGTTTGACGATTGGGGTTGCATAGGAGTGGAATTCAAGGAATTTAATCAATTCCTCATTTGTCGGGGTAGCAGCAAAAGCATCTAATTGAAGAGCTTCCAAAGAAGGTAAGTGCAAGGCAGTTCGTAATTTATCCACATTCAGTTCCAATGGTACCAAGGATTTATTGGTAGGGTGAGAGGCGTATCCCACAATGGTCAGTCCTGAGTTGTCAGGAGTTGTTGTATAAGAACTTAGGAGAAATTGGGTTATGTAGGACTCAGGGGTTGGTTTGGTGGCTGATAGGGCATAGAAAAGAGGATGGTTTCTTAGAATTTCGAGTAAAGGGAAAGTAAATTCAGGGAAACCTGTAGTTGAAGGGATGAAGTAGTAGTTGTTTGGCTTTTTCACAAGCACGACCTTCTCGTACAGGTTTTGGACGAAGGATAGGGCGTGAGATGTCAGTGCTTGAGCCTGAGTGACTTTGTTGTCACTCGAAACATTGACGGATTGAGCAGATGCGGATGAGGAATACATTTTGCAGGTTTTGCTTGAGAGTTCCTAATTTGCAGGTTCGCCGGAGAATATGAGAGTGGTAAAGCTTTTTGATTTGGGGGGAAAGGGGTATTTATAATGAGAATTTTGAATTGAACCGTTTTATTAACGAAAGGTCGTGATGAGTAGTTTTGGGTTGAAACGGCTCAAAAGGTATGACACGCCGTGTTGGGAAGACGC
>NW_020201577.1:34395-35667 GCF_001531365.2 Cynara cardunculus var. scolymus
TTCAAATTATTTGAGGATCTAAAGGTACTCTCTAGAGTTTTGTTTGATTTAAAACCAGGTTTATTATCAAATTCTGAGAAACCTAGACCTCTTCTGCCCAAATTAACTTTAATCTTTTCGTAAATATTTTGAGCCTCTTGAAATTTCTTAATTTTAAGCTCTCTGTCAAGCACATCTTGGTGTAAAAATTCTCTTTTCTTTTGAAAGAATTCTTTAACAAAAGTAATATTACCCTTCTCATGCTCCATCTGCCTTAACTCTTCCACCTTGTTTTTAAGTCTTTTTGAACCTTGGCAACCTTTTCTTTTGAAGAATTTTCTAAATTTATAAATTTTGATTGCGCTTCTTTGAACATTTTGAAAAATCGATTTCTTTCCTCTTTGAGCAGAATTACTTCTTTTTCACAGAGAGAAATTTTTTCTTTTAAATTGAAATGCTCCAAATGACATGAATCAAGATTATCGATGATCACTGTGTAAAGATCAAGAGCATTTGAAGAGGAGGAAGTAGAAACCTCTTGGTCGTTTCTGTCAGAGGAGTCTGAATTGATGTYTGCCATCCCACAGAAGAGCTCGTCCTCTGTGTCCGAGTCTTCCCATGCGAGAAGACCCTTCTGTTCGTCTTCATTAGAGGACTCATCGGTTACTAGCTCATTTGATTGAGCTAGCAGTGACTTCTGTTGGTAGTAGTCAGCCTTTTTTTTATAGAAGGTTGCATCTTTAGGACCCCTCTGTGGTGCCCTTGCCCCTTTTGACCAGCAGTCTGCAGCAAAGTGGCCTGGTTTGCCACATTTAAAGCAGCCATCTTTTGGCTCTTCCTTCCTCTGCTCTCTTCCACCCTCTGCGAAGGCTTATGTTCCTTCTCTCTTTTCTCAGATCTCTCTCCCTCTGCAAAGTTTCTTCTGTTGAGACTTTTAAACTCTTTCCTCTCTCCACCCTTCCTGAATTCTCTGGTGATTAAGGCCAGAGTTTTCATCATCTCCTTCATGGAGACTTCTTCATCAGAACTGTCTTCACTCTCTGCAATCAATACCTTCTTCTTCTTCTTCTTCTTCTTCTTCTTCTTCTTCTTCTCCTTCTCTTCCTTCTGTGCCTCCTTTCCTTTCCCAAAGCATCCATCCTCTACGACTAGAGCCAGAGGACCACCATAGTTCTTTTTCACCTACAGAACTTGAGGCTCTTGGCTTTTAAGAGATCCAAACAAGTCTTCTAGAGTCCACATTTCCAAGTCTAGGGGTGCCTTCATGGACATGGTGAGGTGCATCCACTCAAC
>NW_020201577.1:37201-40024 GCF_001531365.2 Cynara cardunculus var. scolymus
TTCCTAACGGCTTTTCTGACATGACCTAGACAAGTGAAATGATCTAAGCCGTTCAAATAAAGCAGATTACAAACATAGTCACGTGATAAGCACGTGCAGCTAACAAACCTAAGTAAAGCAGTGAGAAGTGGTTCTTAACATAAGATAAACTGCAGACCCTCTGTGAGCCATCCCAGAGGCTCTGCTGGATATGACTTGTAAGCACTTGATTCCTGAGGATCAGTTTCCAGAACCTCTGTGAGAGAACAGAGGTTGTGTCATTCTTGACTTGTACGCTTTTGTATATCTTCTGTTGTTGGTCCTCTGTGGTCTTCTGTGGTAGAACCCTTCTGTCAACACTTGCAGTAATACTTTTTCATACTTATACATTAAATGAAATATGAGAGCTAACAAGCTTCTTTTGATCGATGAATGCTGGAATAACCCTGAAGGTCTCTTCAACATTTGCTGAGGCTTGGGCAGTCTTCACACATATGTAGACCAGGTTGTAATCTTTGAATGTCACTTCAGATTATGAACTCGCCAGTCTCTAATCTTCAGTTTCAGTCTTCGACTTTCGTTGAAGATTTTTTGGTGTGAGTTTTGTCTTCTTGATGTATCGTTGTCGCTGATGGACTTACATTACATGTTCTCAGCGATCACTGAACAAACTCAATGATGATCGTTAGAACTAAAAGACATAAACAAAAATACTTTGTATAAGGTAAAAGGGATTATCATCAAATCACTGAAAGAGAGGATCAACATTTTGGTTTTGTTTCATTCAATCAGATCGATCTCAGATCTGAAAAGAATTGTCAAAAAAAATTCTTATCTATTGTAGCTCTGGGTTTGTTGCTTCTGTATTATGTGTGTAGGATAGTCTCTTGTTCTCTTGATCCTTGTTTTTTCAGGTTACCCTAGGCTGCTTTATCCTGTTTAAGCTAGGTTAAAGCCTTGCTGGATTCAGGTATGTCTCTTCCTCTCTTCTATATTGTGTGGCTTAAGGTTTGTCTTTGTTGTGAAGTGGTTATTTGTTCTGTTTGTGTTTCATATTTGTTGCTTATTTTTCCTTATTTGAGGAGCTGGATAGTTAGCTTGACCTAGCACTAAAAGTGTTTTAGGAATCCTGATTTTATTTGTCCAGTCTTTTGTGTGTGTTCTCTTTCTTTGGTATGTTTGTTTATAAGGTTGATACTGGTAAGTCAATGGAATCCAAGGTCACTAGTTTAGACTTTGGAGATCCATTGTATCTTCATCCCAGTGATACCAGTGGGACTCCTTTGTTGACTGTTAAATTGTATGGTACTTATAACTACAAAGTATGGGCTTGTGCTATGACTTTGGTTTTAGAAACAAAAAATAAGATTGGATTCATTGATGGATCCTGCTCCAAACTAATTAATGATCATGCTCTTGAGAGACAGTGGGATCGATGTAACTCAGTTGTCTTATCTTGGATTCTGAGTTCAATGACAGAGGACCTATTTTTGGGACAAGTGTTCTCTAAAGAGTCCTCTAAAGTCTGGGAGGAATTAAACGAGACATATGATAAAGTTGATGGTTCTATCATGTTTAACCTTTATCAAACAATTAATTCCTAGAGTCAAAATTGATCTTCTTTGTTTGAATACTATCATAAACTCAATTCCTGTGGAAACAATTTGATGCTCTAGTTAAACTTCTCTCATGCACATGTAATGCCTCTCAAGATTTTATTGAACATACTCAACTGGTTAAGCTCATGCAATTTCTTATGGGTCTTCATGATTTATATCAACCTATTAGAAGTAATATTCTCACCAGGGATCCCCTCCCATATGTTAAAACTGCTTTTTCTATTGTTTCTATAGAAGAATCTCATCGGGGGGAAACGTGTCTCGATCTCGATCCAAAACCCAAAATACTGCCTTTTTTAGTAAGACTACAGAAAACAAGCGTCGATTTGATAGAAATACTACCTTAAATTGTAAGCACTGTGGAATGCCTGGTCCCACTATTGAAAGATGTTTTAAACTCATTGGATTTCCTAACAACACTCAAAATCATCCCAGAACTCAAAATCAATCTTTTAAAAACACTATCTGTTATAACCGGGTTTCAGACAACCTAGGTTGAGGTAACCTATACATGCTTATTATTTGAAATTACATGATGACATGCATGATAACTAATTAGATACATGAGTGAAAAGCCCAAATYATATAAATCTGAATCAAATCTTCAAGAATTAAGAACAAGATGAAATTTAGARAGAGATGATCACCAAATCACCAAATCTTGTGTAGATTTCTTGAGAGATTTTCTAATCACTATTACTACACTAATCTCAGAAGTTACAGAATTTAATGACAAAATACAAGGCTAATGACTATTTATACTAAGGAAAGCATTAAACCTAACTATTACAAAGCATATTAAAGGAGAACTTGAATACAATCTTTAACGCACATACTTGAACCCAACATTCTCCCCCTTTGGATTCAAGTTCGAATTCTTGTAAATCTTGTCTTTTTGAGCCCGAGTAGTGTGACATCCGGCAAATTTTCAGTTCTCAGGTTAGCACTCACTAAAGCCTTTATCAGCATTAATTTAGTGAAAACCCCTCATTAGAATTAATTTAGATTGATTTAGGCAAGAGCATGTTAAAAAAATTCCAGCAGTAGCGTAGAAATCCTGAAAATTTCTTAGAAAGCCCGGTTTCGGCCCGTATCTGACTGAAACACCTCATATAATRCCAAACTACGCCCATTTAATATCTAATATATATATATATATATATATATATAAATATGGAGTTTATATTTTATAAATAAAATCTCACTTATTTATTTAATTTAAATT
>NW_020201577.1:42517-50197 GCF_001531365.2 Cynara cardunculus var. scolymus
TGTTCAATGTTTTGGAAATGAATCTTGTAATCGGGCAACTCTTTTGTTTAAGAACTCCTTTGGGAGACTTGTAAATTGTAAATTAAATGTTTGKAAATTTAATCGTGTGGTTGATGTATTTATATTCTAAGTGTAATGTACTATTACCTGTGACGCCTCATGTTTCCGCTTTAGCGGGGTGTTACAAGTAGTTTCTCCACCCTCCTCAATGCATTACGATATTGTATCTTCTCCTCAAGTAGATTCAGGGCATTGATCAACAAATGTCTATCTTTTGAACTCATCCTCTACGACTCCGCAGCTTTATCATTATTAATTCTCCTCGTATCCAGCGCCCGTCTCACCATTCTAATAGTCCCATTAGAATTTGTTCAGCTCACTAAACCTCATGAACTTCTTTATCCGACCCGCAGCATCGTATATTACCCCAAACTCCGGTTTTTCAAGAATCATGTAGAGTGGATAAGCTTCAATGTCTTCCAGCTCTTGATCAGGTCTCTTCAAATTGATGATTCTTTGATTATCTTCAAGTCCCATTTGAACATCAATAACCATAGAAACTTTGACGTGACTGCGCATAAACCTTTTGATCGCACTAAGGGTAACAAGAGTTCCATCTTTTCTGTTTGTCATGTTCTGGATTTCATGGTATATATACTCCAAGTCTTCTAAATACAAGTTTGAGAAGTCAGCTTCACTAAATCTCCAGACCTTACCATCTTGTCGTGTCACTGTGAATACTGGATACCAGACTTTGAGAAGTCTTTGAGCATCAATTTGTTTAATTGACACAACTCGATGTTTGGTCCTTACTTCACTGATAGGGAGACGCTTGGCTTTGAGGAAGTGCTTGTACTCCAAACGATATTCTTTGGTTTCCTTGTGGATACCAAGAATCTTATCAGCACTTAGCGCTTTGTGATGCCGAAGGAAGATGTCTTCAAGGTAAGGCTCTCTGATCCTTACCCTGTCATAGCCTGGAAAGTTTGCATGGATTGCAAACGGAACATAATTCTTTGTAAAAATCTCTGTCGGATCAAATGGCTCTCTGGGAGTATCGGATGCACCAGCTTCAACTATAGTCGATAGTTTCGATAATGTCTGACGATCACCCTGAAATGGGAATACTGGGTCTTCATCATTAATGTCAGCTTCAAAGTCAAAGTATAACCCAGATGATTCGTCAATATTATCTACGTCTTCTCCGGTATCATGTTCTCCACCCAGTACAGTAGCAAAAACATCATTAAATCCGACATTGGCAGACAAGTCCAGTAGCAACCTTGTTCCTACCGTGGAGTCCGCCGGCTTTTCAACCATTGGCTCGATCGCTGGACTTGTCTCCAACACTTCATCATCTTCAACAATAATCACCTCAATGATTCTTTCCCTTGTTGACTCTGGGGCAGAACCTTTAACAATAACGTCTTGAGTAGATGGCTCTCTTTCAGCACTCAGAGCTCGAGCAGACGACTCAGCCACCCTTTGCCTTTTCCTATCCCCCTCATGATGATCAGGATCTTCTGGGTCATCATCCCTTTGTTTGAGTGAGGTGGTCTGAGCTCGGTAAGTCTCTTTGAGAATAAATACCCGTTCGGAAAGGGTATCAATTGAGCTTTTAAGAACTTGGGTGTTTGATGTGATTAACTTACTAACTTTGGTGAAGCTAGAAGCAACCACATCCTGAAAGGCCAAAAATTCTGAAGCTCGAACAAGGGGGTTTTCATCAATTTGTTGTTGCAGGAGCCCAACCAAATCTCCATCTTCTGCATCAGGATTTTGGGATGACATCAGTTTAGCATAAAGCAAAGATTTGAGTTCGTCCATCGATTACTCTTGTAACATCGAAGGCTCAGGTACAGGCGGTGGTGATGGCGCAGATGGTTGTTCTTCTTCAACTTGCTCCTTCCCCTTCAACAGTATTTTAATACTTGCAATTTGAGCATCCATATTGTCTTGAACAGCCTTTAGGGCGCCGTCCAGATATTCCCTTGACATAAAGTCTGGTAAACTAACTCTTTGATCACTTAGATTACCAGTTGAAACAACAGTTGAATAAATTGTTGTGCCTACGTTCAGTGTTGGCATAGTGATAGCACTGGTAGGACTTCCAACCGGTCCTTGTGGGAGGTCAATTGACACCACTCTGGTCGTTCCAGCTAGTTCACTAAGAAATGCAATAGGAGCAACAGATGCTCGAGACTCATGTGTACCTAAGTGTATCGGCTCTAGATTCGAGGTGCACATAATCGAAGTCGTAGGCTGGGGCAGCGGCTTACTTATTTCAATATCTATATTCTCCAAGTGAGAAGTAGATAGCATATGTGTTAAGTCCTCGTGTTGAAATGAAACAGTTGGTTGTTGAGAACCAGTTGAGTGGTCGGGTTGGGTGTGCGAGTCCATAGCTGGGCTAGCTATGTCTTCTTCAATACCAACATTCAACGAATGAATGTCGATAGCAGATGTGGGTGCCCGGCTATGTGTATCCGCTGGGATAGGAGCTTGATATTGATTTTGTGCTTCGCTCTCACACTCACCATATTTTTCTACTTCCCTTTCACTCAACCTCTCAGTATTTTCATCTTCAGCTCTCTCATTTCCTCCTTCTACTGAAATATCAGACAAGTCTTCCAGCATACGATCATAGTCATCAGGTCTGGTTCCAAAATCATCAACATTAAATGATAAGGAATGCAGACTTGGACAAGTCTGTGGAGCAACAAACTCTGGAAAGATCTCATCAATATTATCAACCACTGCTCCTATTTCAATAATCTATGAAGGAATCGGTTGAGCAGGGTTGTCAACATCATCATCATCATCATTGTCATTATCATCATCATCACTCAGAGCTGCCTGATTCTCGGATATTATATCTTCCGAACTTGATGAAGTCGAGGAAGTACTATTAGATGAAGTACTATGCTGATCAGAGGCTCCCAGTTCCTGTTCACCCCTCTCAATTACATTTTCCCTCAACTCAGATCCCTGTTCAGGTAACCCGTGTTCCTGAACGCTCTCACCTACAGCTAAACCCTCACTCTCAGCTGAGGCATGGGGTGATCCCGGGGTAAGTTCAACCGGTTCTGGCTGAACTATAGGATCTATCACTCGTCTATAGTCTATAACACTCTGATCCCTCTGATCAGCGAAGGCAAATAGCTCAGGTGGAATCTCCATGATTGTGTCGAGATCTTCAACTTTAGTATGTTGCCGAATTCTAGTCATGACAAACGTCGGCCCCATTTCACTGTAAGCTCTGGCCGGGATGTTTTCGTTTGCGTTCATCATGGCTTTTATGATAAGTTGCAGAAACCGTTGAAAAGGCATGAACTTTCTGGCTTTTGACGGAAATCTCTTAGCATTAACGAGCTCGACCAGTTCATTCCATATGACGAGGGCATAATCATAATTGGGCGTAAAGACTATCCCATGGAAGAACTTCAGGAATGAACTACTGCACGTGTCGATTTCCGTAGTTTTTGAAGTCAGGCATCTGTTCAAGATTGAAAAAAGTAGATGCCAGATCGACGGTAGGAAACGCCGTTAAATTGAGACGGGTTAGTCAACTCTTGCGAGTATCCTAACCGTTTGATGTCACGACAGAGTTGGTCGTCTGTAACAAATGTCTCAAAACCTGTGGAGCCTGGTCCAGGAAGGCGTAGTATTCTTCTAAGTCTCTTTAATGTCAATCGGCTGACATATTAATCTACGCTTCCTTCGAAACAAAAGGTTTCTCCATCTTTGGCCAGTGTAAGTGTACTCTTAAACTGCTGTAAATAGACCATAGGAACTGGTGTGTGGGCAGAAAGAGAGTAGGCAATTGGGTGTCTGCACAGGATTTTTGGGATTATTTGGTATTTGGCGGGCATATCGAAGCTGAAAGAATGGTTGTTGGGTTTTATTTCTAGATATTGGCATTGTGGAAAAAGGGTTTCATCAGGTATAGGCTGGTTAAATGATTGAGGAGGATGAGGTACGTTGTCAGACCTGACAGAGGGAATGTGAGTTTTTTCGTCAGACTGATGTTGATTATCCGCCATTTACCTGTAAAATATCTAAAAATATTAGAACCCCAATTAATCGAACAACGTTAATTTAAAAAAATAAATAAAAGAAATTGAAAATCTAAAAAAATATTTGAAGACTAAAAAAATTACTAAAAAAATTTAAAAGAAATTAAAAAAATAAAACAAAAATTTCTATGAAAAAATAACACTAAAAAAATTCTAAAAAATTTGAAACACTAAAAAAAAAATACTAAAGACAAAATTCAAAAAAAAATGAAAAAATCAACCGGATTCAATATCCGGTCAACACTAGAAAGTAAAAAAAATTCTAACTCAATAACTAAACCGGACAATATCAACCCGATTAAGGTTGAATGGAGTAAACTCCAGTCACCTTCTCCGGTAAGAAATCCGGTCAAAACACACTTTAAAACCCTAAATCGAACAATAAAACCTAAACTAATTCTAAAATAAATCGGTCAAAAACAAAAGATTAACTACTTAAACTCTTTTTTTTTTATTAGAATCGATTCATTAGTTTTGACTCTTTTTAGTTTTAATCGATTTACAGTCCAAAATATTCATTCGATTCAGATACACAACATTGTGAGATTTAATAGTTATTAGACCAAAAAATCGTTATAGTCCAAGATTATGAATCCACGAAATTAATACTCGAGTTAAAATAGAACAAACATAAACCTTAGAAGTAGAATAGGGAAGAAACAGATTTGAAGTTCGATGATCTTGAGTGATTTAACAGGAAAAGGTCGACCGGAGACGATGAATGAACAGTGATAAACGATTTAAGATGAAAGTAAAAAATGAGAAGTAAAAATGAATCGAGTATTTATAGTCAAAGTCAAAAACCGTTCAAATTCTAAACCGCTCAAGGCTTATCCGGATTAGAATAAATCGGACAAGAGGTGTCCGATTTAGAGAATATGAAACAACTAAGTGTTAATCCGGACAATAAATCGCTCAAGGCATAGGCGATTTAGAAGAACACCGGTCAAGAGTCATTCGGTTTAAGAATAAACCGCTCAAGAGTCAATCGATTTAACAATAAATCGCTCCATGAAGGAACTAAATTGCTCATAGAAAGAACTAAATCGCTCAACGAAAGAGTTAAATCGCTCAACAAGTAAGCGATTTAAAGACTTGAAAAGCACAAATGAGATAAGCGATTTAGGAATCCGCTCAAAGTAACTAAGCGATTTAGAAATCCGCTCAACTCCTTGTAAACATATCTAACCTTATCCGGATAAGAGTTTATCATATATCCTTTTGCCCGGATTAGTCTAAATCGAACAAGTATTGTCCGGATTTGCAATAAATCGGACAAGTGTTGTCCGGATTAGTCTAAATCGGCCAAACACTTATATTTTTAAACTCTACATCTTTCAAAAATTAGATAATGTTTAAATACCTGTAAGAAAAATTTTAAACTGTTAGTCCAAAACAGATAAAGTCACACCCCCTGAAAATATGATCAGATAAACAAAAACAGATAAAAATCCACACTCCCCCTCAAATATAGATTCCCACGATTAAGAAATTTAAAATCAGATAGAAAAATTGAAACACTGACTTGTATTAAAAATACAGATATTTGACCAAATGAATTTGAATTAAATACAATTCAATAAGTTGAACTGTTTTTTATAAAATTTCAAATTTTCAAATTAAGCATACCTAACTTAGATACAAGAAAGCTAAAGTTTTTTTCATCTAAAGCTTTCGTAATAAATCAGCTAATTGAAATTATGTATTTTCAAAATACAGTTCAATGGTTCCTTTTTCTACATGATCTTTAATGAAATGATACTAGATATCTATATGTTTGGTTTTTTGAGTTGAACAGGATTACAAGAAATAGCTATTGTGCTTTTAGAATCACAATAAATGGGAATTTTGTTAAAATAAAACCCGTAGTCTCTGAGCTGTGTCTGCATCCATAAAACTTGAGAACAGCAACTCGCAGCAGCTACATATTCTGCTTCGACAGTACATATGGATACGCAGTTCTGTTTCTTTGATGCCCATCTGACTAACTTGTCTCCTAAAAACTGTAGATGTCCCGATGTACTTTTCCTGTCCAGCATACAGCATGCATAGTCTGCATCTGAGTAAGCTGTCAGTTCAAAACTAGTACCCTTGGGATACCAGAGTCCAAGATTAGCAATCCCTTTGAGATAACGGAAAATAAGCTTAACGGCACTTAAATGGGACTCCTTTGGATTAGCCTGATATCTGGCACAAAGATGTGTTGAAAACATAATATCAGCTCTACAAGACGTCAAATACATTAAAGAACCTATCATGTCTCGGTATGTTTTCTGATCTACAGCTTTTCTAGACGAATCAGCATGTAGTTTCGTTCCATGAGCCATAGGTGTTTTTATAGATGAACAGTTTTCCAAATTAAATTTCTTCAGGATATCAAAAATATATTTCGTTTGACAGATAAAGATACCCGAAGATAATTGTTTTATTTGAAGACCTAAAAACAAATTCAACTCACCCATCATGCTCATTTCAAAATGCGAAACCATTAAGGCAGAAAAGTTTTTGCAGTATTTTGGGTTTGTAGATCCAAATATTATGCCGTCTACATAAATTTGTATCAATATAATATCCAACTTTTCCTTTTTAATGAAATGGGTTGTGTCAATATTACCTTTCGAGAAGCCTGACTTTACCAGAAATTCTGATAAGATGTCATACCAGGCCCTCGGAGCTTGTTTAAGACCATAAAGAGCTCGGTCGATGTAATATTCTAGTTGTTATATATATATATATATATATGTATGGTGGTGTGTGTGTGTGTGTTTGAGTAATATATGTATATATATTGTAATTTAAAATTATAATTAAATATAAAAGAGGGGAGGTCGGCTAGAGGAGCCGCCTACCACCCCTCCTCTTTTATGTTTTGAGTATATAAAGAGCTTGTGAAGAGAAAGGTGCACATTTTCATAATGTTATTGGAAAGTTTACACTCTAAAAAAAATCAAGAGGATTGTGCAGGAAGAAGATCTCAAAGGCTTTAATACTCAATTCTAAACGTGAGTGTATTAAGAGCTTTGGATATGAAATGCTTTCATACAGATTGATAAGCATTTAGATCTGGTTATTATGAATTCTATAACATTTTGTATGGAATCTTGTCTAAACCGTTCAAAGGTTACCCAGATTGATATCCGGATAAGAAAACTGCTCATGCTTTGATCGGTGTATCATATAAACCGGTCAAGAGATGACCGGATATCATTTAAACCGGCCATGTGGGGATCGRTTTATTTCTAAACCGCTTATGTGACAAAAGGTTTTAAGTCTATAAACCGGCTAAGGGGTGACCGGTATACTTTAAACCGATCAAAAGGTTGTGATGTATTGTCCGGTATACTCTAAACGGACAAAGGGTGTGCGGTGTATCGTCCGGTTTATTTTAAACCGTATAGCAAAAAAAGTGAAGTGTTGTCCGGATTTGTAATCCGGACAAGCATGTAAGTTTATTTTCAAAGTGTTTTGACCGGACTTCTAATCCGGACAGGTTTGACAGGACTTCAAGTCCGGATGAAAAGAGAATGATATAATGGCAGTGTAACTGCGAGTGAGATGGTGGTGTAACCGCGAGAGTGATATTATGGGCAGTGTAACTGCGAGT
>NW_020201577.1:50460-50706 GCF_001531365.2 Cynara cardunculus var. scolymus
GGTGTAACCGCGAGAGTGAAATAATGGCGGTGTAACCGCGAGAGTGATATTATGGGCAGTGTAACTGCAAGAGTGAAATGGCGGTGTAACCGCGAAAGTGATATAATGGCGGTGTAACCGCGAGAGTGATATAATGGCGGTGTAACCGCGAGAATGATATAATGGCGGTGTAACCGCGAGTGAGAAAGAGATAAGAGAATGAGATGGCGGTGTAATCCGCGAGAAACATAAATATACTTATGTTTC
>NW_020201577.1:52250-53757 GCF_001531365.2 Cynara cardunculus var. scolymus
TGAAAGATTGGGTGGATTAATATATGATTTGGTGAGAGATGACAGAGAATTTTGGAAATTTCAGAATAGAATTTGGGTACCATGTTATGGTGATCTCAAGAAGCGTATTATCAATGAAGCTCATCAGTCACGTTTTGCGATACATCCAGGTACAAATAAAATGTATCGAGATTTGAGGCAACATTATTGGTGGCCAGGTATGAAGAAAGATATTGTTAAACATGTTGAACAGTGCTTGACTTGTCTACAAGTAAAGATTGAACACCAGCGTCCTTATGGTAAGTTGCAATCTTTAGAAATTCCGGTTTGGAAATGGGATCATATTACTATGGATTTCATAACCAAATTACCAAAAACATCGAAGGGGTATGATGCAATATGGGTAATAGTGGATCGATTATCTAAATCTGCACACTTCTTACCTATGAAGGAGTCATATTCGATGGAAAGATTAGCAAAGTTATATCTTGATGAGATAGTAACACGACATGGTGTTCCGTTATCAATTGTTTCTGATAGAGATAGTCGTTTCACTTCKATGTTTTGGAAGAGTTTTCAGAGGGAAATGGGTTCACAAATTAAGCTAAGTACAGCTTATCATCCTCAAACTGATGGACAGAGTGAACGAACTATCCAAACWTTMRAARATATGTTGAGATCTTGTGTTATTGATTTCGGAGGGTCGTGGGATAGTCATTTGGCTTTGGTTGAATTTGCATATAACAATAGCTATCATTCGAGTATTCAGGCAGCACCTTTTGAGGTTTTATATGGACGAAAATGTCGAACTCCTTTGTGCTGGAATGAAATAGGTGAAAGACAGTTAGTTGGGCCTGAGTTAGTTCAGCAAACTGCAGATAAAATTRGRGWAATACGAGAACGAATGAAAGCGGCACAAGATAGACAAAGAAGTTATGCAGATAAACGTCGGAAGCCGATTGAGTTTCAAATAGGTGATAAAGTAATGTTGAAAGTATCACATTGGAAAGGAATAGTACGTTTTGGAAAGAGAGGGAAGTTGAGTCCAAGATATGTTGGACCATTTCCTATTATTGGGAGAGTTGGAGAAGTAGCCTATAAGTTAGAACTTCCTTTGGAATTAAGTGGAATTCATGACACGTTCCATGTGTCAAATTTGAGGAAATGTCTAATTAGTCCAGAAGTGGCAGTACCATTACCTGAGATTAAGGTAGATGAAAAGTTATGTTTTGAAGAAATCCAAGAACAAATTACTGTCTATAAGGTGAAGAAGTTACGAAACAAAGAGATTGGGTTAGTAACGGTTCAGTGGCGTTATCATAAAGGATCAGATGCCATCTGGGAATCAGAGTCGGAAATGCAAATAAAATATCCCTATCTTTTTGTTTAAATAAAATTCCGGGACGGAATTCTTTTAAGCAGGGAATATTGTAATATTCTAGTTGTTATATATATATATATATATATATGTATGGTGGTGTGTGTGTGTGTTTGAGTAATATATGTATATATATTGTAATTTAAAATT
>NW_020201577.1:54542-56033 GCF_001531365.2 Cynara cardunculus var. scolymus
GAGAGTGATATAATGGCGGTGTAACCGCGAGAATGATATAATGGCGGTGTAACCGCGAGTGAGAAAGAGATAAGAGAATGAGATGGCGGTGTAATCCACGAGAAACATAAATATACTTATGTTTCAGAACAGGTTTGATTCTAAACTGATTGTTTGGAATGTATATTGTTGAATGAGATTATACACTCATAGACCTTATGGTCTAACGCTCAAATATTGGATTAACCTGTTTTGCAGGTCAGCGTACTCTGAAAGATAAAGGCAAGGGAAAAGTCTGAATGATGATATTAGTTTGTGTGCATATGTATTAAAGATACATTTTGATAGTTCATGTTTTGTAATAATACTATTMTRAGTATTATGAGTATGATGATGTGAATTATATGTGTAATTGGAGATGTGAGGGTTGTTACAGTCGAGAATGTAGACATGATCCGGCTTTGACTGATCCACAAAACCCTCCAGTTGTGCAACGTAGACTTCTTCCTTGAGTAGACCATACAGAAATGTTGTCTTGACGTCCATCTGGTACACTGTGAAGTTCTTGTGTGCCGCGTACGCCAAAAACACCCGTATTGCTTCAATCCTTGCAACCGAGGCAAAAGTTTCGTCGTAGTCAACGCCTTCTTGTTGATTGTATCCTTTAGTGACGAGTCGGGCCTTATTTCTGACCACAACACCATCTTCGTTCTTTTTGTTTTTGAATACCCATTTTCTATCGATAATTGTCTTGTTGTTGGGACGAGGTACCAATCTCCAGACTTTGAGTGCTTCAAACTGGTTCAGCTCCTATTGCATTGAAAGTATCCAATCCGGATCAGCTAAGGCTTTAGATACCTTAATGGGTTCAATATTACTCAAGAACATGGAGTATATACACTCATTAGCTGTCACAGACCGTGTACGAATAGGTGCTGATGGATCACCAATAACTTGATGTATTTGGTGATTTCTGGTCCACTTCTTGCTATGAGGTAGGGGTATGTATGAGCTTTGATCTGAGTTTTGATCAGTGTAACTGTTTGGAGAGTTTATCGGAACAGGTTCAGGTGAAGGTTCAATATTTTGAATTTGACTAGGTTGAATATCTGGCTGAGGTAGGATATTTTCATCTTGTACGACCGATACCTCTTGCACTTCAGAATATTCACCCTCTTCACGCTGAACTGAACCGTCAGGAGTTTCCATCTCTATTTCTTCATCAACAACTTCCGTTTTTTCTTCTGTTTCAGTTACTGGGACATCAGGAGATGGACCAGATAATTGTCATCAACAACAATTT
This sequence comes from Cynara cardunculus var. scolymus, assembly GCF_001531365.2. NCBI lineage: Eukaryota > Viridiplantae > Streptophyta > Magnoliopsida > Asterales > Asteraceae > Cynara > Cynara cardunculus. Next base: position 55,825 of record NW_020201577.1, read on the forward strand.
CCTATTACTCTCCTATTCTTGTCATACTTTCCCCCAAACCTTCGATTCCCCTGCTCTTCCATCTTTCTTTTTCCCTTGGCAAATTCTCCTGACCGAATCACATTATTCGTGAGTTTGGTGGCAATGTCTATTGCCTCCTGAAGAGTCTTTGGATTTGCSGARGTAATGTTTCCTCTAATCTCTGGGGACAATCCCCAAATATACCTCTC
>NW_020201578.1:0-5942 GCF_001531365.2 Cynara cardunculus var. scolymus
ACTGCTAACCGATCAGATATTATGTTCTCCACATGTCTTTGTGCAAGATACCAAGCGAATCCAAAGGAATCTCACTTGGCAGCCGTTAAACGCATTTTCAGGTACCTAAAGGGTACTCCCAATCTGGGTCTTTGGTATCCCAAAGACTCAGGTTTTGATCTAACGAGTTTTTCAGATTCTTATTATGCAGGTTGTAAAGTTGATAGAAAGAGTACTACTGGCAGTTGTCAGTTGTTGGGTGGAAAGTTAGTCAGTTGGACTAGCAAGAAGCAACAGTCTATGTCCACCTCAACAGCTGAAGCTGAGTATGTTGCTGCAGGTAGCTGTTGTGCACAAGTATTATGGATGAAAAATCAGTTAGCTGATTATGAGCAGTTATTCATAGAAATTCCTATTTTCTGTGACAATTCAAGTGCCATCGCTATTGCCAACAATCCAGTTCTTCACTCTCGTACAAAACATATTGATATTTGATATCACTTTATCAGAGACCATGTGATGAAAGGTGATGTTGAACTTCATTTTATCCCTACAGACTATCAACTCGGTGACTTGTTTACCAAGCCTCTTGATGAAGCTCGATTTAATTTTTTGATCAGTGAGTTGGGAATATTGAATGTTGACAAATAATTTTTTTTGGTCTTCACTAATTCCTTTGAGTTATGTGTCTTCACAAAAATTTTGTTGTGTCATTTGCTTAAAAATAGTTTGTGTCCGATATCTGTGTGAGTATATCTCCTCCTTCTAAAAATATTGAATTTTTTGAAAATGTTGAGTTTTACACTCGTATATTTTTTTTAAAATCAATTTCTACTTTTCTCTCTAAAAAGTCTCTGTATGAATTACTTAAAATCATATTTTTTTTGTAATCTATTTTATCTTAAAAAAATTAATTAAAGAAAAAGAGGAAAAAGTTTTTTATTTTATGTTTGTCTATAATGGTTTAAATTTTTTGGTGTATTTTATCTTGGGTTTTGATTATTTTGTTTATGCTTTAAAAGTTTTTTAGAAACGGGGTTGTGTAGGTGGGCCGGCTTGTGTAGTCTTTGGGCTGAACTTTGGACTCCTACTCATCTCTCTTAGGGCTCATTTCCTTCTCTCGATCGGCCTCCTCCATCTCTCCATTCGGCTTCTACCTACAACCACATCTCTCACCCATTTCTTCATAAGCCGAACCTAAACCCTATCTATCACACAACCCAATCGGCTTCCCCTCTCTCACACCGAACTACCTTTGGCCACTCCATTCTCGCCGATTCTTCACTAAACCAAACCTCAATCGCTTCTCTCTCTAAACCGATCCACACATTTCAAGCCGCCCCCTTCCAATTCGGTTTCACACTCTCTTTCCGCAAACCGACTTACCCTCTACGCCGAACACTAATCCCATTACCCACTATCCAACCGTTCCCCCCACTTCTTTCACTTGACAAAACGATCTTAAACACCCTACACAACGACCCCCCCTCCTCTCCCCTTCCCTTCGGCTTCTCCCTCTATTCCCTCAAACATATCCCTCTCTATCTCTCTCATTCGGCCTCACCATCTCTAAACCCTACCTCTCCATCTCTTCACACTGATTCACCCCCACACCTTCGGCTTACCTCACTCTAGACCGACCCTTCCAAATCCCGCAAACCGATCTCACAACCCCCCCAAACTGAATCCCTCTCCATCCTCGGTCTCTTGATCCCTCTCTCACTCGCCGATCGGTTCTTGTCCCCCAATCACCAACATATTTTTTTTTCAAACCTCTCCCTTACCTACATCACATCCTATCCACCTTATACTCGCCTAAGAACCCACACCGCTCACCCCTTACCCCTATCTTCTCACCTATTTTTTTTCCTTGTAAAGTCTTACCTTTTTACTTTCCCAAGGTTACACCTTTTTACCCAATATCTATTTCCCTTATCCCTTCTCATTTTTTTAAAAACCCTCAACCCCTCATCTTCTCTAACACCTCAAACTCTCATCTTCTCTAAAACCTCAACCTCTCATCTCTTCTAGACTTTACTGTGTGTTTTCAAGATTCATCATCCATGGCTTCTAAAGTTGGAACTCCCTCCAAAGATCTAAAGGTTAAGAAATCTGTTTCCCTCACTGCTGATGATGTTACATCTTCTCCATGCAACTTTGTGGCATTGTTGGATCACAATGAAAAGTATCCGGATTTCTACATCATCATCGAATTTCTACGTAAGTGCCCTCTTTTCAAAGATTTTACTTATTCTCCAAAGATGAGTAAATCTCTACTACGTGCTTTTTGGGCCACTTGTGTATATGATGCATCAACCAAAGCTGTGCATGCCTCTGTATTATCTGCTAATGATGTATCATTTACTGCTGATGATTTAAGAAGAATGTTGGATCTTCCTACTTATCCCTCTTATGATGAACTCGTATCTGTTGATAATCTTCATATTGTTGCTTCCACCATGGGCTATGTGCAAGACCCTTCTTTGATAAAACAAAGCACTCTTTATAGGAAGAATATGGGTAGTATTTGGAACTTTTTCTTTTCACATCTTATTCAATGTTTGAGTCCAAGACTGGAGGAATGGATCAGTCACCCACTAGTGTTACCCAGCTAGCTCATGCGCTTATTTTCTAGAGAAAAATTGACTTTGCTGGTTATTTTTTTGGAGAGTTGGTAAAGAAAATGGGTAGTGCCAAATGCTCTACTATGCCTTTTATCAGATTTATATCCATGTTGATTGCTGACAAACTTGGGTCATGTATGCCGGCCGATACTGATAATTTCTACGACCTCAAAGTGTCTAAAGTTGGCATTCAGACTTTGAAGAAGGCATCATTGTCTACAGATCTTCCTCTTCCATCAGGTATGGTTTCTTTTGCCACATCTTCTCACCCTGTATGGGGAGAGTGCTTTGTGACCACAGTAGTTGGGGACTTTCCTCATGTTGCTTCTGTCACCCAACACTCCTCCATGTCAGTGGCCCCTCCTCTTTCTACTTCTTCAGCTACTGCCTCAAAAGAGGCCGCCTCTTCTGTCCGGAGACGGTTGGCAGATAGTTTTATTCCCACATCCTCTGCATCTGCTTCTGAGGCTATGACTTCGAAAGCACCTTCGAAGTCTCACCCTGCCTCTCACCCCTCTCACTCAAAGCGGAGTCACTCTAGATTATCCACTCTTGGCTCTTCCTGTACGAAGACCAAGAAGACAAAAAGGGCTAAAAACACATCTCCAATCAAGGACTCTCAACAGTCCAAGGTAGTGGAAGTTGGTCCTACTGAGCCCAGTACATCTGTTATACACCCCTAGCTCCTCAGTGCCCTCTCAATAGGACACTGTTGTACATACGGGGATCCCACATGACTCCACCTTGGCATCTCTACATGACCTTGGTGATGACTCGAATACCTCCCCTTTCCGAGGTCTTTCCTCTTCTCCATATATTCACGGCCTATCACCCGAGATCGATGATCTTGATGATATTGCATGGATGGATGATTTATCAGCACCGTCTGATATTGACATCCCTTTTCTCCATTATCTTCTTATGGATGTAGGTGGTGAGCCTTACCAGCCTACTACCTCTACTATAGTGGTAATCGGTGACCCGCCTCACGCAGTCATCGATGATACAGACACCGAGCCTCTTGCCATTGTTGGTGATACAGACACTGAGCCTCTCACCAGTGTTGCTGATACAGATATTGAGCCTTACGTCGATATCGTTGATACAGATGTTGAGCCTCACGCCAACATCAGTGATACTCCCATCGGTGACTCTCAGGGCGCCAGTGGTACTGAGAGTGTTGGTGGTTCTTCTCCGAGTGGGTCAGCAAGCCCAATCAAAGCTTGCTCACCTACTCCAGCTGTTGTTTCTCCCTCAAGACCCCCTTCTGCATCGGATTTTTAGTTCTCCGCTCCCTCCCCTCCTGATGTGATCTATGATCTACCTATTGAAGTGGTAGACATGTTTAGGGGTTTCTCATCTCAGTGTCAGCTGCTCATCTCTCAACAGACCTCCCTCAACACTGATTTATCTGGGAGATTGGACTGCTTTGTCTCCAGCCTCACTTCTGAGATGCGCCAGCACAATGCCACCTTGCAAGATCATGGCATTGATTTTACAACTATTAGAGATACGGTTGCTTCTCTTGATGTTCGCATGACTGCTCTCTCAGATTCTCAGTCTAGTATCTCTAAAGCTGTAGCGGATCTTAGTGCTCGATCAGAAAGTCAGGTTGCCACAAATCAGGCAATTCTCCAGTCTCTAGCAGATCTACACTCCAAGGTGGATGCATAGACATAGATATCCAAGTTGTTCTTAGACAGAGATACAAAGATATATGTTGACTTGGGTCCTAGTCAGTTCACGGAAGCGGACAGGGTTATGTTAGCCGACGTCAGTCGCCGTGTTGAGTCCGATTCTGGTCTTCTTGGCACTCTTCATCGCGGTATATTACGTCTGCTACATGCCACAGGTGCTCCCTTTACTCCTTCTTCCCATGCTGCTACTTATGTGCCTTCCTCCACTAGCAATGTGGACGGTCCCCCTGTTAATGCTCTTGTGCCTTCCCCTATTCCCACTGAGGGATAGAAGACAGTTGATCCAACTATCAGTGAAAACGGGGACGACGACTCAGCTTCTACCTCTTCTTCCTCATCTGAGTCAGACTGTGATGCTCCTAGTGAGAGGGAGCTATTTGATCATGATGATAGAGCTGCAGTACCTATTGAGGGGGAGCAACCGTGCTCTATGCCTTCATTATCTGTTGATGTTGGTACTATACCTTCTCAAGATGATATTCCCACTGCTTCTGGGGACTTAGTCTCAACTCACAGAAAAGGAAAGGCACCTATGACCTCAGATGAAGAAGCTGCTGCAGCTAAAGCAGATAAAATTACTAAATATCAATCTGAAGTCTCCTCAGCCGATAGACTTGTGCTTAAAGCTTCATGTCCTCAAGAAACTGATCTTCATCTCCTAGGTATTTCTGCTGAGGATGCAGCCAAATCAATTGCTCTTCAAAAGTAATTTGAGGAAGCCAACATATCTCACTCCTTGGTCCCACTATCTGAGTCTGAAGAAACCAAAGAGAAAAGAATTAAATGGTTTAATGACTCAATTCTCTGACGCTACATTACTACTCGAATTGTCAGTGCCAGAATCAAAGGTCCTCAAAAATTGACCTATGATTCCAATCTGATCTATTTGATTATTGGTCGAGAAAACAGAGTAGTGAGGACAGAAAAGCTATCTTGGATCAATGCCTACGGTCTTACTGAGTGGATGGAGATCATCAAGTTTCTTAATAAAAGCAGAAGTATGTACAAGGAATTTGTCTTGAGTCATTTGTATCGCTTTCTAAAAAAGATACAAATGATCAAGATGCATTACAAGCTGCCTTCCCCTCCACAACTCTCCTTTCTAAAGCAAATGTTAAGTAAAGTTGGTTCTTCTAAATCTGCTTCTGCTTCGAAGTCCATCAAGAATCAAGATTCTCTTATTCAGAAATTATCAAAGGAAGGTAAGGCTCCTGATGTCTCACATATTGATCTTACCCTCCCTTCAAATGATTGTCGTCCGGAAGGATATGTGCACTCCTGAACATGGAATATTTTTCTGGGACGCGAGTAGTTGCCTTCGATTTTTCCGAGCTTCTGAGATACCTATAGTTGATTCTCAGCTATTGCGCGTGATACTAAGAATAATCAAAATTGGTGAAGCCGGAAGAGTCTTTTATACGTTGATTTCGGATGAACTGAAGAAATAGATGTTCTTGCAGTGCCTGATACAGATGTTATGGAAGTAGATGATGACTGCTAGCTTTTCTATGTGATTTCTCCTTCTTGAACTATCTTCTTCACTATAAGTATTTAATTCATTGTCTAGTATAGATGCAATTTATATTTTTAGTATTTACTTCAAATTTTTTTCATTCTTTATTTGTTTATCTTTGATTCGTTA
>NW_020201578.1:7483-56255 GCF_001531365.2 Cynara cardunculus var. scolymus
ATATTATAACATCGACTGAGATAAAAAATAAAATAAAATATTAAAATCACGATTTATCTCGCTGCATTACGTGAGTACGCTTCTAGTATATATATATATATATATATATATATATATATATAGGGGTGGGTTAAAATAAAAACCACTCAATTTTACAACCGTGAAAACCTCATTCAACCAATCATAATTTTTTATTTTGTTCATTTTTTTTAATTATGAGAGGTCGATTAACCATTTTTTATTGTGGAGGGTGTTAATCATGGATATTATCATATTCATTAATTTAATTTTAGAGAAATACATGAAACAGTTTCATTAAAATTTCATTAAGTAGTATATGAAACAATTTCATAACCACATATGAAACAATTTCATCAAAAAAAGTAATATATGAAACAATTTCATGAAAAAATTTCATAAGATTAACGACGGATGAGAGTAGTTTATACGGTTTTACAAATTGGAGTGGTTTTCATTTGATCGCTCCTATATATATATATATATATATGTGTATGTGTGTGTGTGTGTGTATGTGTATAGAGGAACGTTCAAATGAAAACCGCCTCCATTTGTGTAAATTGTGTAAGCCAATCTCATTCATCCATTTTCTTGATCAATGGTCAAGATTAGTTTACTTTATTATAGGAAATTAAAAAATATATATATTATAAATTTATTTTTATATCTGCAATAAGGACAAAATGGTAAACAAAAATACATATTCTGTAACATCCTATTGAAGGACATTATTCTTTATTTTAGGAAATTAAAAATTTCTATTTGTTAGGAAATAATTTCGCTAATGCAGCAGCCTTTTTATTCCTTATCCTGAAATTGTTTCAATGTCTTTCACACACCCATGTAAATATGCACCCTTTTCATTACGAAATTATTTCAAGATGCACCAGTTTCATCATGAATCCATTTCAGCATTTAATTATTTCATGAGAAATCGCAAACATTATGCACCCGTTTCATTTTGCATTTTCATCTACTAAATGGATCAACTACACCAGCATTGAAACAAGGTTCATCATCAAACCAGTTCACTACTCATTGTTCAATTACGCCATGAACTAGTTTCAACTTCATGAAACTTGTTTCATGTACATAGATTAGTTTATTTCGCTCCTGATTTGATGAATTCATTCATTTAATCCTTATAATCTTAAAGATTCTGTAGCATATTACAATCTTCAAGATTTTGGAGCAGATTCATCATGTAYYYGTTTCATCATGCAATTATTTCATGATGAACCAAATACATTATGCATCCGTTTCACTACTCTTGGTTCAATTATGTCATGAACCAGTTTCACCTTCATGAAACCTATTTCATGTACATTAATTTTCTTATTTCACCCGTGATTTGATGAATTCATTCCTTTAAGCCTTACAATCTTCAAGATTCTGGAGCAGATTACAATCTTCAAGATTCTGTAACATATTCATCATGTACCCGTTTCATCATGCAATTATTTCATGACGAACCAAATACATTATGCACCCGTTTCATTTTCCCTTTCACCTACTAAATGGATCAACTACACCATCAATGAAACGGGTTCACCATGAAAATATTCACTACTCATTGTTCAATTATGACTTGAACCAGTTTCACTTTCATGAAACCTGTTTCATTTGTATTAATTTCTTTTTTCAATCATGATTTGATGAATTCATTACATTATGCCTTACAATCTTTAAGATTCACCAACAGATTCAATCGCATCACAATATATTTAGTTCAAAATTTTCAAATTATAATATAATTAAATATTTAAATGTTACCATTTATAAAATTTTCTTTATTACGTTTCCTTAATTAAGATTTATTAATAATTTTCATATTTAATTGAAAATATTGTAAATGACCGAAATACTCTTATTGATTAAATTTAATTAGAAAAAAAATGGAATTTTCCTATTGGTCGAAATTAGCTTATACGGTTTCTTAGAATTGCACGGTTTTCATTTGAACGTGCCCCTACATGTATATGTATGGTTGGTTTCAATTATAAGCACCACAATTTTAGCAAAAACTTTACAAATTGATTTTGACCACTCAAAAATTTAATCTACAAACATGAATCATGCAATAACATTAATGTAAATAATATTAATTTATTATTTACTTCAATAGAGACTAGCAGCATGCACCCAGTTTATCCGGCGATCATATCTCCCCATGGTTCGCCTTATTATCCGGCGAAGAAGATGAAAATGATTTCCCCATGGTTCGCCAGGTTAAAGAACCATCGAGAAGAAACCGTGTAAGGCGGCTTATCGTGGTTCCTGACGTCGAGAAAGAACTGAAAGGTCAAAGAATCTAGTGAGATACAATATAGTTTGTTTTGATTCTAGATGGGAGAATCCCGTATTAATCTGGGTTCATGTTTTTACATTGATTCATCAACGTAAATTTGGGTTCATTTTCTACATTCACCAAGAAAAGAAATTTTGGGTTTCTTCATTCATGGAAAAAAAAAACATAAAGAAAACACTTTTAAACGGTAATTGTTTCTGAATTAAAAATCTTGAGTTATCTTTATTCAGGTTCTTGTGTTCATGTTATTGGATTCATATTCCTGGGTTCATGTTTCTGAATTCACTCGACTCGGTCATCTTTCCCGACAACAAAATCATCATCGACCGCTTCATTGCAACCTCCATTAACAAGGTCTACAACCTCATTGGAATTCATTGCCTTCAATGAACCTACGATATTAACAGCATCAAACACATCACTGATGGAAATCTCGTTCATGAAATCCGCCTCAACTATTTTTCCAGAATTTCTTCCATAGGTTTTTATTCCAGATTACATCCAAGAAAGTAACCCAATCAACAAGAATACGTATCTCCCATTATCATCATTATGATTTACAAAATAAAAAACTCTGCGATAAAGAATCTTGATGAAGGAGATGATGATCTTTATAACCGTAAATAATAAGATTAAATCCTCATCAAATCACTACAAAATCGGATATACTCTAAATAATGATAATTAAAATAATTACAAATATTAACTAATTTACACAAGTCATATGTACCTTTTACAGATTTAAATTAAATAAGAAATGAAAAAAGAATTTTGTTTAGAATGGATGGTCGTGATCAGTTTACAAAGTTTGTTTAAATTTTATATATAGAGGAAGTTCATTTGCAGACTCATTTTTTATGTGAACATGAGGATCAATCTCGGTATGTATATATGTGTGTATATATGTGTATGGGCTTAATCAAATGAGAACTAGACAATTTGCGATAATTGTGAGATCCAATTTGAGTTAATCATTTACATAATAATGTTATTTTCTAAAATGAAATAAAGTGTAAATTGGTAATGTTGATAACTCATAAAACCCTATACATGAAACATGGTATCTTCATCGTCGCCGTCATTGTTGTTACTGGTCTCATCGTCGGATTCGGCCACAACATTCATCTAAAATCTCATAAATGTGCTGGAGAATATTGCTCGCTTCCTGATTACTCTCCTCCGCCACCGTTACAATTTCCTTTCCCCTCTGTCACCGTTCCTAATGCATCTAATCCATCCAATCCTACCTTCAATTCCGGCGTATCACCACCACCATCTACGTCGCTTACTGATCCATCATCGTCGCCACTACTAAAAAAATTGGGCATCGGTGACGAAAATTAGCGACGGAAAAAATCTCTTACTGATCTGCGAGGGATCAGCGAAGGAACTGGTTTTTGGCCAATTCCCTTGCTGATCAACGAGAGAACAGTGAGGGAAATTTCCCTCGCAGATCAGCGAGTGATTGTTCCCAATACCGCTGGTAGGCCAACCGAGCCGTAAGCATGGTGGGGACGGGCTTCCCAAAAATCGAACCTGGGTGGGGGTTAGTATAGAATCTTTGACCAGGGAACGGGATAATTCCCACTACCACTGGCAGGTTAGCAAGGCCGTGAACACGGTGGAGACGACCCTAATGTTGTGTTGGCAAAGCCAACTTCTCGGGTTTCGGGCGGAAAGAAGCGTACGTGGGGACTCGGGTCAGGGCGTAGAAATTTCCAAAAACGAATTCCTTCGCTGATCCCTTGCAGATCTGTGAGGGATCAGCAAGGGAATTGGCCAAAAACCAGTTCCCTCGCTGATCCTCATAGATCAACGAGAGATCAGAGAGGTATTTTGTTTTTGGACAATTCCCTCGCTGATCCCTCACAGATTAGTGAGGGAATTATCAATCTGTCGCTGGTTAGCAAGGTATTATCTTATTTTTCTTATTTTCTCATTTTTTATGTGTTATATGTACACATGTTTATATGTAGGTGTCATATGTATACATGTATATGTATATATTTTTTGCTTGTTAACTGTAATGTGCATTATATGTACACATGTGCATGTGTTATATGTATGTATACTCGTTGGCCCATGTTATATACATATGTATACACGATGTTTTATGTGTTATATGTATATATATTCGTCAGCCCGTATTATATACATATGTATACACGATGCGTATAGATGTGTGTTGGTTACTAACCACGATTGGATCAATGTATATATTGTTCAAGATACATGTATCGGATGATGTATATATGTTTAAACGTATGTTATATGTGAATGTATAGATAGTATGTGTGTGTTACTTGAGTTTTATTCGGTTTTATTGGGCCTTAACCCATTTTATTGGGTTTTGTTCGATTTTATTGGGCTTTATTCATTTTATTGGCCCTTAATGAGCTTTATTCGGTTTTATTAGGCCTTAATCCATTTTATTGGACTTTGTTCAGTTTTATTGGGCCTTAATCCATTTATTGAGCCTTAATCCATCTATTGAGTTTTATTTAGTTTTATTGAGCCTTAATGGGATTTATTCGATTTTATTGGGCCTTAATCCATTTTATTGGGCTTTATTCGATTTTATTAGGCTTTGTTCGATGTTATTGAGCCTTAAAGAGCTTTATTCGGTTTTATTAGGTCTTAATCCATTTTGTTGGACTTTATTTGGTTTTATTGGGCCAAATAGGTTTTATTCAATTTTATTGGCCTTTATTCAGTTTTATTAGGCTTTGTTAAGTTTTATTGGGCTTTAATGTGTTTTATTCGGTTTTATGGGTCTTAATCCATTTTATTAGACTTTATTCGGTTTTATTGGGGCTAATGAGTTTTATTCAGTTTTATTGGGTCTTAATTCATTTTATTGAACTTTATTCGGTTTTATTGGGCCTTAATGGGCTTTATTCAATTTTATTGAGCCTTAATCCATTTTATTGGATTTTATTTGTTTTATTAGGCTTTGTTAATTTATATTAGGCCTTAATGGGCTTTATTCGGTTTTATTGAGTCTTAATCTATTTTATTGGATTTTATTCGGTTTTATTAGGCTTAATGAGCTTTATTCGGTTTTAGTAATTAATTTTTGAAATATATTAATAAATAATTGATAATTTAATAATCAATAATTAATTTAATAGTTAATTAATTAATAATCAATAATTAAAAATTACTAATTAATTAAATTTGTAGTTATTAATTAAAAATTAATTTAATTAATTAAAAATTTATTTTCAAATTTTAATAATTAGCGACAGAAATATCCTCGGAATTCCGTTGTAGATACCCTAAATAAAACCCTAACCATCGTCTCAAATTAGATTAAGATCAAGAGAGAGAGAGAGAGAGAGAGAGCAGAGAATGGATGGAGACATCGATGAAGCCATTGTCGTCGGCCACCACCATCATCACCATCATCATCGTCGTCTCGTTCGTCGACCACCAACACCGTCATTGTCCTACCCTCACCCCACCCTCACCAGCCTCTTTTCCATTTCATTTTAATTGCTTCTCCATCAAACACCATTTCTACGATTGCTTCTCCCTCGAACACCATTTTCGGCTCGATTGTTTCTCTCTGCTTGCTAACAGGTTTGCTTTTTGTTTCTCTATTCTCAATTACTGTTGCTTGATTTTTGTTTCTGTTGAAAAACAAGAAACTCAATGAAAACAATTTCTGATTTTTGTTTATATCGATTACTATTGCTTGATGCAACTAAATAAAAACAAAAACAAACATATGACAGGGTATATTGAAACAATAGAATGGCCAAAACACATAGCTCGTATTCAAATATAGATGTTGAAGTCATATGGTTGTTTTTTAAATAGAAAGACATAACAAATAACAATCGTAGCTGATGTTTAATTTGGTAGCTACCAGGACTTTCTATAACTTTGGAAGACATAGATGTTGAAGTCATATGGTTGTTTTTAGTTTAGTGGTTAGCTGGTATTCAAATATAGTATTTTTACAATTACAATACTATAAAGTTTTCAAATATAACGGTTAGCTGTTTTTAGTCATAGTATTGTTACAATTACAACACAAGTATAGTATTCAAATCATCAAGAAGTGCATTGTTACAATTGCAAAGCTAGATAAAACACACAGCTGCAAATGCACAACTGCAAATCCACAGCTAGATAAAACACATAGTCTCGAAGGCCAAGCCTGCCGACCTGTACAAATGCACAGCTGCACTCAGGATAAAAGAAAGATAAAAGAATAACAAGAAAAAAGCTAGAATCGAACAACCGTACGGGCATCTTTTATGCATTGCATACAGCTTTACAATAAATTTGACCCTTACCTTCCATCAAAGAAAGAAAAAAATAGAATCGATCAGACCCCGATAGGTAAATGATCAACTTACCACCCTTCCTTTCGGAGGAGTTTAAAAATACTATGATGGCTCCGTTGCTTTATATATTTATTATATTTTTTGTCTGTGATCCAGAAATCCCAAAGTTGCATTTTTAAATAAACATGTCTGGTTTTACGTTAATACTTTTGAAACAAAGATGGATAAAACACACAACTACACTCAAGATGAACCTGTCTGGTTTTATACTCTACTGTGTAAATATTATCCATGTGTAGGAAGACACTTAAACAATAAATGGCCTGAATTAGTCTCATAACACGCAAATGTAGGATTCTACATATGTTTTTGGAAAAAGCTATGAGCGTTATTACTTGGTTTTTCGTTACCCTTAGAATTTTATAGTCATCTGAAACTCCTCTAAACCTACGGTTTGACTTTTTAGTAGTCAAAACTTTACATGTAGGCTTCTCAACTCGTTCAAAAGACCTCCAACTTCATTCACATCTACGTTTTGACTTTTAGATTGTGATAACCAGATTTTGGTTATCACCTGAGGTAATTAATACGTGATTATCTGTTAAATGATTTCGTGATAACATGATAAATTGTTATATTTGATCATGTATGTATGTGAATTTTTATGCATAGGAATTATATGCATAATATGGATGCATGAATGAGATTGGATGTATGTAATACACGAAATATGAAATACATGTATGTATGGGTGGTGTTGTGCATGAATATCAAGCATGAGGTATTTGTGGTGTATGTATGCACGCATGGGAAGGACGGTTTAGCCGCCATACTCTTTTAGAAAGGTATAAAAAGGGAGGTTAAGCCTCCATTGCATTCTTCTGGCTATTTTGAGAAAATTGTGCGATTTAGAAGATAGTGTTGACCGGATTGTTTCTTGACTGGAATCCAAGTTGATTTTCAAGAGATTGGTTTTCAAAAGGAATTCAAAGGTAAGTGGTTTAAATGTTTTAAATCCTTTTGAATTGTATAATTGTTTATATAACTTTTCATCCGATTTATGTGTAAACCGGACAAAGGGTTAATCGGTTTAAGCTTAAATCGGACACTTATTGTCCGGTGTAGCTTTAAATCGGATACAAAGTTAAGCGATTTAAGTGTTAGTGGGATTTGAGTTTTATAAATCGCTTAAGGACATTGAACGGAGAAGTAGGAATACGACTAAAAGATGACCGGTTTATTCTAAATCGGACAAGGTTTTGAAAGTTGTCCGGATTGATAAATCGGACAAGGTTTTGAAAGTTGTCCGGATTGGTAAATCGGACAAGGTTTTGAAAGNGGTTTTGAAAGTTGTCCGGATTGATAAATCGGACAAGGTTTTGAAAGTTGTCCGGATTGGTAAATCGGACAAGGTTTTGAAAGTTGTCCGGATTGGTAAACCGGAAAAGGCTAGAAGGGAATGTTGTCCGGATTGTTAAATCGGACAAGTTGTATAGTGTTATCCGGATTAGCAAACCGGCCAAGGCTTGACCGGAGATGAAGTCTGGCCAAGTCTGTGTTGACCGGGTTTGTGCATTGATTTATGTATCATTTATACAAATTATCATTTTAGTAATCTTGTATAAAGAATGGGAATTTTGATAATAATGATTCTGAACTAATGATATTCCATTAGAACATTTATGACTGCGGTCTGTTCTAATTGGAATTGTTTTGTAAAATTTTGATGAGGAAATAAGGGTGGCATATCAAGAAAAGGTGTACTATGGGATAAGGGTGGCATATCAAGGAGAGGTGTACCATGGGATAAGAGTGGCATATCAAGGAGAGGTGTATCTTTGAATATGAGGGTGGCATTTGTATGTGTGATGTATAATATAACTCTTACTATTATATCCTATAAGATTACTGTGATTTGAAATCTTTATTTCTTTGTGATTTAAGGATTTAGAATTAGAGTTCTTATTGGAAATCATAGCCTGGATGTTATTGAGTAGGAAATAACAGGTTTGGCCTGAAGCTTTAAAAAAACCTTGTCTAATTAAAAGGTTTAAAGGTGGCATTACGATAAACCTGTTTGAGTTTCAGAGATATTAATTGAAAACTCAGAGATTGGCTTTGGAACTGAAATGGTATTGGTAATATATGTATTTGTTCATATATTTGTTATTTATATGAAACGTTGTTTTTAAAAAAAATATTTTGGTGATTTTCAACCTGCAATAACATAAAAGGGGAACTCACTAGACCTTTCGGTCTAACCCTCGCTTTGTGATTTTAAATATGTATTGTATGAGGTGCAGACGGTAAAGGGAAGTGATAAATGTAATATTTTTCCTATGTACATATTTGCTGGAAGATTTGGCTATGCTATGTATAGTTTTGTTAGAAGAATGTGAAATAGTACAAGAATTGTATTTTGTATTTTTGGACTAGGTATTTTGTAATGGTAGATTCTTGTACTAAGGGACTAATGTGGTGTATAAACATGCATTTCTTGTGTATGAAGTATGTGTTACATGCAATGTGTGGTATGGGGTGTTACATAAATAGTCAAACCGTTACACTTAGAGT
Organism: Cynara cardunculus var. scolymus; assembly: GCF_001531365.2. Lineage (NCBI taxonomy): Eukaryota > Viridiplantae > Streptophyta > Magnoliopsida > Asterales > Asteraceae > Cynara > Cynara cardunculus. The sequence goes on from NW_020201578.1 coordinate 16,679, forward strand.
TTTAAAGTCATCCAAAACTTCTTTAAACCGTACAGTTTGACTTTCTAGTAGTCAAAACTTTACATATAGGTTTCTCAACTCGTTAAAAAGACCTCCAACTTCATTCACACCTACTGTTTGACTTTCAAGTAGTCAAACCGTCACTTAGAGTTTTAAAGTCATACAAAACTCCTTTAAACCATACAGTTTGACTTTCTAGTTGTCAAAACTTTACATGTAGGCTTCTCAACTCGTTTAAAAGACCTCCAACTTCATTCACACCTACGATGTGACTTTCAAGTAGTCAAACCGTTATATTTAGAGTCTTAAAGTCATCCAAAACTCCTCTAAACCTACGATTTGACTTTCTAGTAGTCAAAACTTTATATGTAGGCTTCTCAACTTATTCAAAAGACCTCTAACTTCCCCTACACCTACGGTTTGACTTTCAAGTAGTCAAACCGTTACACTTAGAGTTTTAAACTAACCCAAAACTCCTCTAATCCTATAGTTTGACTTTCTAATAGTCAAAACTTTACATGTAGGTTTCTCAACTCGTTCAAAAGACCTCCAGCTTCCCTACACCTACAGTTTGACTTTCAAGTAGTCAAACCGTTACACTTAAAGTTTTAAAGTTTGACTTCAACTCGTTGATTATGTTGACTAACTACTTCTTTCTTTGTCGTAGTTATTGAATATGTCGACAGATAGAGAATAGATGTATAGAAAGAATGATGATCGACGGGCTCTTCGCTGGACCTATGTCAGACACTTGGAAAGTTTTTTGCACATTGCCTATGCCAATGAAGATTATGTTAAAATGGGAACTACATGTGATGGGATAGTGTTCCAGATCCTATGTCCTTACTCCAAGTGTTGAAACAAAGCCTATAGAGAAAGAGAAGACGTGAAACTGCACTTGATGCAATATGGTTTCATGCATAATTATACCATTTGGTGGGGACATGGTAAAACCTATTGTCATGCATCTCATCAAGATGTGGGTCAATCTTTTAATCCTATAGTGGATCATAATGAAGGCTATTTCCAAATGGTGAACAATCACATGGTACATGATTCCATGACATGGGAAGAGCAAACACCTAATCCTTCTGCCCATGAATTTTATAACATGTTACAAGCTGTTGACGAGCCTTTATGGTATGGGTGTCAAACTTTTTCAAAATTAGGAGCTGCGACGAGTTTGTTGCATTGGAAGGAGAAATGTGATGTACCCGAGACGAGATATAATAGAATGCTTCTCGTTTTTAAGTGGATGCTACCTGAGGGTGATAAATTACCCTGTAACTTCTACGAGACAAAGAAGATTTTGAAAAATCTTTCTTTACCAAAACAAAAGATCGATGCTTGCAAAAACCATTGCATGCTATTTTACAAGCATGATTCTAGGTTGACCCACTATCGAGTATGAAATGAAAGTCGTTACAACACAAGTGGACGAAAGAAGGTCCCTAACTTGGTGTTGACGTACTTATCGATTGTTCTAAACTCCAAAGATGGTATGTTTCCAAAAACGGCAAAAGAGAAGATTTGGCATTACGATCATCGAGCGAAACCGGGTGAGATGGTACATCCAAGTGATGGTGCGGCTTGGAAGAATATCATGAGGGATCCTGACTTTGCTTCTGAGATCCGAAATGTTCGTCTTGGGTTATGCACCGACAGTTTCAACCCCACTAATTCAACTTCGAATCCGTATTTATTATGGTCCGTCTTTATTACCATCTATAATTTACCTCTTTGGATAGATTTGAAAGATTCGTATGTTAAGCTTGCATTAGTCATCCTGGTAGCGAGAGCCCCGGTCAGAATTTGGATATGTGTCTCAGGTCGCTAATAGATGATCTAAAGATGTTGTATACAGAGGCATTCTTACATATGGTGTGTATCGTAAGAATAATTTTGATATGAGCACTACACTACTATGGACTGTCAGTGACTTCCCAGTTTATGCCATGTTGTCGGGTTGGAGCACGCATGGCAAGTTAGCCTACCTGTATTGCATGGGGGAGGTGGATTCTTTCCAGTTAAAAAATGGAGGGAAATCACGTTGGTTTGATTGTCATCGGATATGGTTACCTAGATCACACCATTTCTGTCATGATCGAAAAGGATTTATGGCAGGTAACAGGGTGTAAACCGGTCCACCACCTGAGGTAACCGGCGAAGAGATCCGCGAGTTCGTTTGTCACTTTCCAACTGTTTATGAGGGCTGCCCGTATAGTTCAAAAAATAGAAAAAATAGCGGGTTCGGAACCAATCATTATTGGGTAAAGAGAAACATCTTTTGGGAGTTTCCATATTGGAAGATGTTGATCCGACACAACCTCGATATCATGCATATTGAGAAGAACGTTTTTGAGAATCTCTTTAACACATTCATGGATACGTCAAAAACTAAAGAAAATTTAAAGGTGAGGATGGATGTAGAGATTCATTGCGATCGACGGGATTTGCACATTGCCATGTCAGACAACAAAGTAGTGAAACTGAAATGATTGTACAGTTTGACCAAACAACAAGTAAAACAAGTGTGTGCATGGTTGAAGAAGTTGAAGTTTCCAGACGGGTATGCCTCAAATATAGGGAGTTGTGTTAACCTAGAATATTCTAGCTTTTATAGATTCAAGAGTCATGATTGTCATGTGTTTATGCAAAGATTGTTTCCTATTGCTTTATGAGGGATGATACCAACGTCATTATGGGATTCAATAACGGAGTTGTGCACATTATTTTGTGTGATATGTTCATGGGGGTTACACATAGATGACATGGTTTCATTGCAAACAAGTATTGTTTAAACAATTTGCAAGTTGGAAAAGGTCTTTCCGCCTGGATTCTTTGATTCAATGGAACACCTCGTGATACATTTGACACGTGAATCTATAAATGGTGATATGGTCCAATATAGGTTGATGTATCTCTATGAGAGATGAGTCCCTAATTTTACTGAAATATAGTTTAATATATTCATATAAAACACTCTTTCTGTCCCTAACACGTATTTCATCACTTTAGGAAGCTTGGGTCATTAAAGAGAATGGTTTGAAACAAAGCAAGGGTTGAGGGCTCTATCATTGAGCCGTACCTTGTAAATGAACTTTCTACCCCTCTATTTTGATCCAATAATAGAAACAAGACATAATCGTGAGTCAAGGAACTTTGCCCCGAATATCCCTAGTTGTTCGGAGACCAACGATCGATTAAGCATATTGAAGGTTCCATCTCGTCCACTATTCATGAATGGTGGGAAATAGATAATCTTAAATGAACATGACCTGGAGACTATCCTTAGATATGTCTTGTTCAACTGTGTAGAAGTTCAACCTTTCAAGTCCACTTTTGATGAAAAGATTCAACAAACAGAACTGAATATTGGTGATGTTGAACTTGATAAAATTTGGGAGGAAAGGTTTGATGACTGGTTTTCACACCACGTGAGTATATATATATATATATATACTGGCCCCTGGTATTAATATACATAATGCAATGACTCACGTTTTGTGTTTCTTACGTGTGGCCTTCTTTTATAGGTCATGTTCGAGTTAAACGACTCAAATGAACAATTAAAATCCCTAGCACGTAGACTAGGCCATTATGCCACCACACATCAGTGATACTTTGTGATTGGTTACAAGTTCTATATGGTAACATATGGATCCGGTCGAGTTACCCATAATAGTGGGCCTACTATGACGTGTGTGAGTCTGACTTCTATGAAATGTTAGATGATGTTATAGTTGTGGAGTATTATGGCTCAATACGACAGGTGGTTATCATGTTCAAATGCACTTGGTTTGATACTGCCTCGGGGGTTAGAGTTGACCCTAAACACAATTTGGTAGACATCAAATATAAGTCTAGACTTGGATCCGATGACCTGTTCGTTCTAGCATTACAGGTAGAACAAGTCTACTATACTTCATATCCTTCCATGACAAAGGATTTGAAAGATTGGTAGGCAGTTGTCAAGACAAAGGCTCATGGCATATATGAAGTGTCTGACATGATTAACGATATTGAAAACAATGATCATGTGGATGGAGAACAATTCTTTCAAATCAACGAAAAGGTAACTCATACGACGTTTGCATTGGGAAACAAGCTCGATGATGTTTTTCTTGCTACAAGGAAGGTAAACGTACTTCATAATATTAATGAAGATGAAGGTGGCGATGAATCAGACGATGATGGCGACAATACACCAGGAAATGAAGATAGCGAGGATAAACCAGAAGTTGAGGACATAGATGATGACTCAAATGATCAAGATGAACCGATGTTATCTGATCATTCTTTCGATGAGTAGCTTGTCTTTTGTATGCTTATTTCATAATTGTACATATAATCACGATTTGTCATTATCTTTTTTCATGATAGAATCTAATGTTTGTTTTTCAGGAGATGTCATGCCAGAGCGCAGTAGAGGCGTTCATTGTAGTCGCGGTAGCCCCATGTCTGTTAGGGGTAGCAACTCTGCTGGTGGGCTTGGCGACCCGCGCGCCGATGACGTTGTGTAGTTCACAGAGACCGCCCTTTAAGATTTAGATGAACAAGAAATGGCCATAGAGGTACCAGCTTCCACAGGTTCAGGGTCGGGGAGAGGCCCCAACAATAAGATGTTGACACCTAGTCACCCGATCCAGCGACCATATCTTTTTTTGTTAGGCAACGGGTAAGTAGATGTGGTATAAGACCTTGTATTACATAATAAAATGATATGAATTTCTTTTGTGTTGTATATATTTTCTTAATTATGCAGATTTAAAGATGGCCATGTTATTCGGGAGATGATGACTATATTCAGATCTTCCTTTGTTGGTCCATGGCATAGATGGAAGGAAGTCCTTCAAGAAGCCCGCGACTTGATGTTCCAATGCTTTTGGGTTGGTATACCATTTTAATGTAGTTATACATATAAGGTTATTGTTTTTACATTGATATAAATATTGTGTATGTAGGCTAAATTCCAGTGGGAACCAGAGCGGGATGACATGGTTCGTGATTTATGGACCAAAGCCATGCAGAATAGGTACTCAGATTGGATGTGCGTTGCACATGACTAGGCCATAACATAGGCCTATCCCGGTGCTCATCAATAGGATGGTGAAGAATTCTCACGGATTAAATTACACCGTCCAGTATGGATCCCAGAGAGGTTTTGGATTCAGATGATTGACTAGGTATGTATATCTATTGTGAGCTTTATGAACTGCCATGTGTTTTATACCGCCTTATATATGTGCTCTATTTTTAATAGGTTTGGGATACCAAGCCTTAGAAAAGAAAATCCAGGATCAACAGGGTGAATCGAAACACACAGTTTGAGGGGGTGTCATCAAGGTTGGTTTCATGTGAAATCAACCCTATACACACACACAATCACATTTGAATGCCAAAATTGTTAACAATAAACAAGGTTTACAAAATATTTGAAAATGGTATTATAAGGCATTGTTTTTATCGATGAAATTTTCTTGGGTCAAACCTAAACATATTTGTGGAGTTCCTTCTCGACCGACGACATCTTGCATTCCTGTGGTCTCAATGGTACTTCTCAAGGGTTGAGCGCTTACGTGTGCTCAAACACTTGTTGTTCTACTGCTGTTTTCCTTATATCGTCGATAATAATTTCTATTATAAATTATCCTTTGTTGACCAATGGTTACTTCACTAACAAGGGTTCCCCCGATACCCATCCCAATAAGAACTTGATGATGGGATGTTATAATATCATGGTTGTTTCTTGCTACAATATCACACATGTTTGTTTATATTCTCTGCAAAGGGAGCTATTTTGCATCCATCTAACTAATTACTCCTATATAATTTCAAGATGTTAGGCTCGGTCATCCGCTTCAACACCTTATACATAGATGTCAAATCTTATAACACCGTAAATGTAGAGTTCAATTTGAGACCCAGGAACCTAATGCTTTTCTCGGGCAACATAAGGTTATCAAAATAATTGGGTTCGGAAATAAATTTCGGATGATACCCATCATCAAAATTTTGGGCGTCAAGATTTGGACCAATATCGTCATCTTTGAGGGTTGAAATTGACTGAACCAGATCATTTTGTTGTTTAAACTTTTGATCATTTACAGGCTGATCACCATGATGCTAAACATATAACTGTAAATAACAAATTAACCAAACAAAATCCAATAATGACAAATAAATACTTAAAATATCTATCGTCATGGTATCAACTATGCTCTTAATCTACTCTAAGACGTTTTAATGTGCATTGTTAACAAGTTCAAGTGTTACCTGAATATGACGGTTATTTTTTCAACATAACTCATCATATCAACCGATGATCATGACGGTGACGAAGTCAATATACCAGGCAGTTTGTATGCAATCCCCTTAAAATAATAACAATTATCCCTCCACCAGGAACACTCCAACTCTGCATCCGTAGGTGTCAACCTAGCTTGTGGAAGCAAGTTCTCCTAAATATATTATTTATTTCAATATTTAATTATAGTTAATAATGTAAATTACTCAAAATAAGTTGGTCAAACTCACATCCTAGATTTCATCGAACTGTATGTACTTCATATAGTCAGGCCACAATAACGCATTTGTGCATTGCCAGGCTCATGCCCGGGGAGCACTTTCTTGGTCTGTAAATTGTAAGAAAATGAAGCATGTAGAAATATTTCCAATATCCATATCTAGACGATTAATTTAAAATAACATTTAGTAAATAATTTAATTTAAAATAACAATTATTAAAAAAATTAATTTAAAATAACAGTTAGTAAACAATTTCATTTAAAAGTTACCTTGAATGCGTACATGAATCTATGTATTTTATACTTCACTGTATTTTTAGACATCTTACGTTTTTTCCTTGTGAATTTTTCCGCGTTTAACCAAAGCACCCCTAAGTTGCTTGTATATGGGCACCCGTAAATGATTACCCATGGATAACTGTTATGTAACAAAGTTAATGACATTCCGTATTTAAATCTATGTAATACAATTATATTGACAATAAATGAAAAATACCTATTCCATGCATCCAAATCATCAACTAACCGTAGCAATTCCTTGGAAACTATATTGTTTCTCTTGTTACCTATAAATCCAACCCCGCTAAAAGCAAAATACATACTGCACCATCATCTGGAAGTTTTATAAATTTAAAGTTAGTGAATGCTCGGTTAAGATCATTCTATGCATACGGGGTCATCTTCATCAATGTCTAAAACCCTTTTTTAAAGGACTGCTCTAATATCTCCGATAACGTCGGTTTTTTCTGGCCAAATCGCATAGCGATACCAAGGAAGAATTCTTCCTGCCCAAAACGTAAATAGTATCCTCCAAAATTAAAATACAATGCATTTTGCAAGTCTTCCTCAACCTGCATTTGTAATATGCATGAAAATCGGGTCTCCATGTGTTGATCAGATATCGAGCCAATAACATAAACAAGTTCTCCTAAACATTTGTAGTCTGTTTTTTGATACCCAAATTTCGTCAAAATTGTTTTTATAGTCTCTATACTTTGATTTTATTGTCACAAGTGCTTGATAATAATTTCCTTAGTAGATAATATAACGAGGTTACATATAATATAAAAATTACAAATAAATCCAAATTAGAATGTAATGAAATGTATTATTCGTTTAATGTAAGAAAGTAATTCATGATGAACGACAGTCAAATGACGGTCAACGGCAGGCAATGGTGGTGAGCGGCGGTTAATGATAGTAAATGGCGGTGAATGATGGTCAATAACGGTGAGCGACATGGAACGATGGTCAACGACAGTAAATGGCGGTCCACAGCGGACAATGACGGTGAAAGTGGTTGTTGAATATTTAAAATTGTATGTTTGATTTTAGTTTGACGGTGGAAAAAATCGGTATATATAATTGTGTTGAAGGTGGTAAAAACAAAATAATAGTCAAAGTAATTAAGTATCGCGAAGGAATTACATTAGCAATGAGCAAAAGGGGTCAAGGCATATTGGGGTGGTGGCCGGTGGACTCTTTCATGCTAAGTCATACAGTCATCCTTGCCCTACACGAATCGGTCTGACAGTGGTGCTGTCGTCGACAGCTTTTATCACTTCGGTGACATGTCAATCACATCAGTGTTGCTTTTTGTCTCCTAGGTGGGCCATTTCATATTTGTCCTTGAGAAAGGAGGATTGGGTGATTATTTTTGTAAAAAAATGTATTTTTAGGCTATTTTTGTTGTTATTCTTTTACTAAAGGCTATTTGAGTTAAAAAAAAAACCTCATTTAAGCAGGGGAAAAATGTAAGTTATATCATCAAATTAAAAGTTAATATCTATATGTTAATGTATGTTAACATACTATGTAACGTACATTTGTGTATGTTGATGTAAATGAAAATCATTTATTGTTTTAACATATATTACTTGATTGAAACAATGATGTGCTGGTTTTTCATACTTTTGATGACTTGTTTAACCTTGGAGATCAAACGAATATATTAATTCCATCAATAAAAATAAGTAACCAAGTGACGGATTGTTGGGCATACATGGTAAACAAACCCAACATCACCATTAAAAATACTTTTTAATATTAATTGGATTGGATTGTTGGCATACAATTGGATTGGATTGGATTGGATCGGATATCCAATGTTAATTGGATTGTATCAGATGAAAAAAATCCAACATCCATTGGATGACTGGATCGTATCGGATCCAGTTAAATCCAATGGGTTTCAATCGGCGAACATCTCTACACACCATATGTAACAGCCTACTCAAACCCAGGATCACTCAACGGAAACTAAGACCGGGGAACTTGGCAACCATCTCCCACAACTCTTTCATTTGTTTCCTACTTTCCTCTGTCCTTTCTTTGTCCTGACGTTTCAACTTTTCACCTAGTGCCTCTAAAGCCTCAACCTACAAATATAAGAAAATATAAACTTAAGAAAATAGAACAGACCCAAGCATCAACAGAAGAGCTACTACCAGAAGCGTCGGTGCAACTACATAACCCACGTTGATGCAACCTATATCAGAGATCTACATTGTACCTGAAGCCAAATAGGTGACCTTTCTTTCTCCTGCTTGCTGCCTGCGTCCATATGTCTGAATCTACGGGAGGATAAGAATTGGCATCCTCTCGTACTTCTGTCTAAAGTTACATAAATGTTGTAAATCAAATGTTTCCAAGTTGAACTTAAACAATCCTAACATTTGTCCAACAACTAGCAACCCAAACTAGATATACAAGACAATCACAGATTAATGATAAACAATCATAATGTGTGCCTAATAATTAGCAATCCAAACTTGATATGCAAGACGAGATGGATTAAAAATAAACAATTCAAACGTTTGCCCAATAAATGCCAACCCAAACTAGATATTGTTGGACTCAACTATTTGGATTTGATGATAACACATAATAACATCCAATAGAACACTTAGAAAGTTTAAAGATTTCAAGTTATTGCCTACTATCCAAAACATAAAGAGGGTCCGAAATGTTAGAGGATCTGATTTGTGTAGGATCTGATATGTTAGGATCCAAAATTGAGAAGGACATGTTTGGTATATCCTAAATATACCTTGTAATTCAGATACCCATTCATCCTTTTAAATAGGATTTTCATCGTAATATATGATCATGCAAAATGCCTTCAGCAAAATCGAATATTAGTTGAAGTGAAGTTAGATAGGCACCAAAGTGGATTGGATTTATCATCTAGCCTATAGAAGATCATATGTGTCCGAAATACACCTTGTAATTCAGATACCCATTCCTACTTTCAAATAGGATTTCCATTGTAATATTTGATCAAGCAAAATGCCTTCAACAAAATCGAAAACTGGTTGAAGTGAAGTTAGATAGACATCAAAGTGGATTGGATTTATCATCTAGCCTATAGAAGATCAAAAGATAGACAAGTCAGATAGTTTGATAAATACTATCTGGTAAGCCGATTTGAAATGAAGACTTTGGGACCAAGTTTCTTTTACCAACTCTAGTTAAAGTGTGGAAACATGTTCAACATGTCAGACAAAGTAAGTAATATTTACTTACTTTACTGTTCACTCTGCACAAAAAATCATGGATGAAGAGATGAGAAAACTATGCAATCAAGTCTTCAACCCATATCCTGGTATGGAACATGCTCAGCACCACAAACCAAGCAAGTTCAAAAGTACTATTTTATTTGTATCATACTTCATTTACTATTCACTCTACATAGAAAAGAATGAGTTATAACAACAAATGTCTACATCATATCAAATGGCTGATATGAAAAGTGCAAATGGATCAACAAATCAAATGAAGACACACTTTGAAGTCACATTGCTACATTAAATGCATGAACTGTTATAAAAGGCGTTCTCTAGATCATATGCAACTTGCCCTTTTGAAGAATTTCTATGTGTAAATTCTTGCAAATCGGCGCCTTAATCTCTGAAGACTCTCTCAGTTCTTTAGATCTGAAAGAGTACCTTCTTATATTCTGTCAATATTTCTCTGTAAGAAAATTTTTTAACCAATCAAATTGTTTAGGTCAGGCCTTACTTTTCTAGCTTCCACAACAATTATGTAATTCACTGGCTTTAATAAAAATACAGAACTAAAAGTGAAAATTTGTTGTATTTGTATTCGTATTCAACCTCCTTCTACAAATACTTGTAGTATAAGTCATTAACCCATCTGGGACCAACAAATGGTATTAGAGCAGTTTGTTTAATTCTATAAACAACTTTTTCAATGACTTCTACTTTCGAAGATAATGACTCTCCATCCTCTTTCGTATTAATCTTCTAGATCCTCTAAATCTTCTTATTAGTAGTCAAAACATTAAAAATAATGTCTAAAAAAACATGACTGGGTGGATTCCTTTTCCCCATCCTCCAGGAATGAAGAAGGTGAAAAAGCACATCTATGCATGATGGCCGAACTTATGAGCTATCGATTCTATGAATCCCCACTGTCTCTACTTCTGAATCTCCATCTTCTTCTAAAAGTTCTGAGCCATACAATAAGGTACACAATTTCTCTCATCCATCTAAATCCTGTGATGATAAATCTCATGAGTATCTTCATATGGATATGTGTATATTTTTTAAAATAGAAAAAAACGATTGTGAAAAGAATGGAACCAATTTTCCATTAAGGCCGATTCATTAGTTGGTTTTCAAATGACAAACAATCATAACTTGGTTAAGATATTCTCTCTCATCCAAACTATCCAAAATCTATGTGTTATGTCAAATCATTTTACCTATGTTGACCAATAATCTTTTTTTTATCCCTCCTTAAAATTCCTTTCTTCTTTCTTTCCAACTTATCTTCTGAAAGCATCCAATTCTTAGTGAAAAATAGTTTTTTATAAAGAAATTTGTAAAATTATCCGAACAAAAATCTCAAAATCGAGAAAATAGGGAGGCTCGGACTTAGAGATGTGTTTTTGTGAGTCCATCAGATCTCCCTCAAAATCCAATAGGAAATTTATCTAGTCCTAAAGATTTTTTATTGTTAGAAAAGTAAAAGCTGCTGCAAATTCCTTAGACAAATCATATTTTTTATTTAATCCGAACAAAAGTTTCCTTCCCAATATCCTCATGCTCTGTGAAATTTTGAGACCTTATCATATCCATATGATATAACCTTAGAATAATTATTTAAAATTCATTACATTTCTAACCAAAAAGGACCCAATAAATAAATGATTTTCTTTGTGGTTGCAGGACAAGGTCATAAACAAATATGGTACTTGGACAAATGATGTTCAAGGCATATGACTAGAATCTAATCCCTACTTAAAACTATGTCTCTGAAATAACTCCCTCTATGACATTCAGTGATAATTCTAAAGGTGCAAGAAAAAGTTATGATCTTCTGAAAAATTGATCAATCATCTTTGGCTGAGTTGCTTATGAAGATGGATTGTAAAATAATTTTCTCAAGCGTCGATGAAGTTAATTTTGTGACAAAAGCTTGAGTCTATCCAAATAATTTTAGCGTATATAGCCTACAAAGCCTATATTCACTTATCCTTATGATTCTTTTGCATTTAGGTGGATGACTTTTGGCTTGTACAATGCCCTTGTCACATTTTAAAGATGTATGATGTCCATATTTTCTAACATGTTAGAAAACTACATGGATATCTTGATGCATGACTTTTCTGTTTATGGGACCTCCTATGAACAATGTTCAAAAACTTGGAACAAAACCTTAAAAGGTGAAAGGAAACTAATTTGGTGTTGAATTGGGAGAAGTGCCATTTTATGGTAAAAAGAAGGCATGATGTTAGGACACCTAATTTCAAAAACAAGGATTGAGTTGATAAGGCAAAGTTAGAAGTTATTGAGAAACTTCAAAAACTAACCATTATTAAGGGAATTATAAGCTTTTTTGGACATGCATGATTCTATAGAAGGTTCATAAAAGACTCTTCAAAAATTTCTATACCTCTTTTCTTATTGCTGCAGCAAGACCAAAAGTTTGATTTTAATGACGGATGTAGAGATGCATTCAAATTTGGCTTTGATTTCTGCACCAATAATTATTTCCACTTATCGAAAAGAACCTTTTGAACTCATGTGTGATGCTAGTGAATGGGCAGTAGGAGTTGTGTTAGGTCAGAAAAAGAAAAAAAATCATACTATATACTATGTTAGAAAAACTTTAAGGAGCTCACATTAATTACACTACTATTGAGAAGGAGCTTTTGGCTGTTGTATTTGCATTTGAAAATTTCATAGCCTACTTGATGGGACAAGGGTTATAGTTCATAATGATCATGCTGCCATCAAGTACCTCATCTCCAAGAAAGATGCAAAGCCAAAACTATTAAGATGGATTCTTTTGTTATAGGAATTTGATTTGGAAACTTAGACAGGAAAGGAACATAGATACAAGTTGTTGATTACTTGTCTAGACTTGAAAATTTTGATAGCAACTTGGATCTTATTAATATATTTTGTAAGTTTTCCTAATGAAAAACTTTTAATATCGAATTATTTAGCTACTGGAATCTTACCACCTAAGTTCTTGGAAACTAAACCAAATAATTTTTTTGCATGATTCCAAGTCCTACTTATAAGATGATCCATTTTTTTTTTGTTCAAGATTGGAGGAGATCAAGTGCTCAGAAGATGCATACCAGAATCTGAAGTACCTGTTGTGTTGCATCACTGGTGTTCTGCAGCATATAGAGGCCACTTTGGAAAACATAGGACAATAACCACGGTATTGAAATTTGAATTTTATTGTCCTACTCTATTTCAAGATGTCCACAATTTTCCAATAAGGTACAATGATTGTCAAAGAAGTGGCTCCATTTCCTAAAGGAATGAGATGCCTTTAAATTTGATACCCCCATGCACTAATTAGTGGAGAGGGCACTCATTCTGTTAATAATCTGTTTTAGGGAGTCCTTAAGAGGTACAACATTAAGCATAAAGTTGATATAACTTATCACCCCCAAGCAAATGGTTTGGCTAAGTTGTCTAACAGAAAAATAAAAGGTGGTCTAGAAAAGGTATTTAAGCCACATAGAAAGGATTGAGCATCTAAGTTTGATGATGCATTATGGGCTTACATGACCGCTTTCAATGCTCATAGTGGGATGTCTCCATACCGTTTAGTATTTGGGAGATCATGCCTTTAGAACTTGATCATAAAGCATATTGGGCCATAAAAGAGTTAAATACGAACTTACATGTTGGCCAATCAAGGAAACTTTAATTATGTGAAATGAAATGATATAGAATCCAGTCCTATGATAATTCCAAGTTGTATATGGAGAAAACTAAAAGATGGCACGACAAGCACATTCTTCCAAGAGAATTCACAAAAGGAAAACTAGTGCTTTTATTCAACTCTAGATTGAAAATATTCCCTAGAAAACTTAAGTCTACATGGAATGGTCCTTATGTGATTGATAAAGTCCATCCCTATGGGTCTATTGATTTGATAAGTCCTGAATCTGGAGGAACTTTCAAGGTCAATGGACAACATATAAAGGTATTTTACAATGCTGCAGCATATACTTCACAGCCTTGTAAGGCTGATCCACCCCATGAAAGCATAAGCCCATGATTATATACTTTCATTAGTCCATTTATATTGTAAATAGTTAATTAGGTTAAATAAGTAATTAAGAGCATGTATTTTAATTATTTTAAGTTATGTCTTTTCAGATTCTAAGATCGCTTGAAGTATGTTGCAACATTGTTTATGTTATGTTGTAGCATGGTTGAATTGTTGAATATGAAAGAAAAAGTAATGTTGCAGCAATACACATTGGATCCATCTGACATGTCTAACACATCAGACGACTATCAATCATAGTCTACAACACCTTTTTAGATCCTTCTATGGCAGGAGTAGGTTATCATTTGGGGTCAAAAATCCATCTTTTCAAGCTTTTTCAATTTTTTTAAATCAAAATAAAAGATGCTTTTTGAAAACAAAATGTTTGTTTATGGTTTTGGCTCAAATTTGGATAACCGTACATCAAGGGCACAACTCTTTCTGCCATTTTTGTCTTCTTCGTCCTTCACCATCACCTCAGCGACAAATCTGTCAGACTCTTACCTTAAATTATTGTGCAAGTTTCTCTATCATTCACAAATCCACCATGGCTAGAACTAAACAGTGTGATCGAAGAGATTAATCCACACTCCTGTCGAAGAACCAGTACCAAGCCCTGAACAAGAACCACCAGTCCAGCCTCGAAAATGAAGCATGCGTACACAACCAAAAACATAGGGCATAAAGAAAGAAGATCCGCTATTTTTTGTTTCTGAATCAGCCCAAATATCGACCAAGAGGAAACGCACTAACACCTCTTACACCGATAGCACCTCTAGTTTCGCATCTTCCTTTATTAGTGTTGACGATATCACCGAGGTACCTAAAACCCCTCCTCCTATTATAGCACCTACTGTTGAGAAATGCCCTTTTACCACCAAAATCCCCTATCCCAAGGCTATTCCCAAGCCACCATTTATTTCCACCTCTATGGTGATAAAAATCCCAAACCACAACAAAAACCTATGATCCATTAATTAAGTGCTTATGGACGCGTTAGATGCCACTGGCGTTAGATGCCACTGAAACTCTTTTGCA
Organism: Cynara cardunculus var. scolymus; assembly: GCF_001531365.2. Taxonomy (NCBI): domain Eukaryota; kingdom Viridiplantae; phylum Streptophyta; class Magnoliopsida; order Asterales; family Asteraceae; genus Cynara; species Cynara cardunculus. The sequence continues at coordinate 31,789 of NW_020201578.1, forward strand.
GGATCCCCTTTTGTTTTAACTATAACCTGAGATTGAGATTGGTATCCATGAGGCAGGGTAAGGTGTCGAGGGAATGACTGTGGAGGATTATGTTTTGTAGCCTTGGCAACCAAGGACAAAGGAAAGAAAATTTTTGAGGGTGAAGAATCATTTAAGGTACAAGAACAACAAAAGGAAGGTCAATCCTTTCCAAAAAGCATCAGGGAGAACAATTTGGATAAAGAGAGGAGTGATAGACCCCAATTTGATGAAGATAATCCCCTCGGATGTTGATTTGCAATGAATCCTTGGAAAAATACAGAGCCTTTTGCCACCAAAGTCACCTATCCAAACAAAGGTTACTTTCCCTGTGGAGCAACACTTGGTTCTTTCCATTTGTCTTTTAAATTATGGTCTAATACAAGGGATTTTTATTAAAATAACCATTTTATACTACCTTTTGCCACAAAATAACCAATTTTTAGAGGTTTTGCATTTTTGACCACCCAGATCTACCCATAGGGCGATCCGTACACATATGGGGTGATCCGTACTTTTTTAGGGCGATCCCCAATAGAATTCTAAAAAAATTCTTAAAAGTCGAGATTACTGTTCACCTCGAAGACCGGGTTTTAACCTCGCCCTAGGAGGCAATCCAGGTTGTCAGATCTACCCCAGGGGCGATCCAGCCTTTTAATATTTTTTTATATTTTTTTTGGTATTTTTAATAAAACTGATACGCTATTTAAGTTGTGTTTTTAACCTTTTTTTGGTATTTTTATCTGTTTTGTGTTTCGTAAATCAAATATAATATCTGATTTACGAAATTTGACCTCTATTTTCTTTTCTTTTTTTCTTTTTTTTCTACCTCCAATTTCACTATAAATACCAACCTCCTACATCATAATTTTTCACACCTTCCCTTTCATTTCTCTTCTCATATATTCTACTCTCACAACCCTTAACCCATTAAACACAATCAACTATCACAAAACATGAAATCACGTCAAAATGATGATATTTGTGTGTATCTTCGAAGTGGCGGTTTATTCCAAGATATAAATGGTGTTTTAGAGTACCTTCTGATAACCTTTCCCACATGTGCAATACGTTTGTCTTCGCTAATAACGTATTCTGGGGTCGTCAAACGTGTGATGAAAAAGTTAAGTTTACGTGGTCCTTTCAATTTATTTTTTAAAACGAATACGTTATATCAATTTATGGACGATGATGATGTGGTAATCCTCCACAATGCCATTTGTCAAACTTCACCAGAAATGTTGACACTATATGTGGTCGACAATGAAGGTTATGGAGGAAATCCATCAAGTGCAAACCCGGGCGGTCCAAACACTTTTTACCCCAGTGCTGTAAGCACACTCTTCCCCGACGTTAGCGGTGCAAACCCATATGGTCTAAGCACACTCTTCCCTACTGGTTGTGCTCCTGGTGTAAATCAGAGCACTTTCTTCCCTAGTGGTGGAAGTGGTGAAAATCGAAGCACCTTCTTCCCTTACGATGGCGCGGGAAATTCATATCTTGAACAAAAAAGTACCGTTGAACCTGACAGTTATTTTGTTCAAGACTTGAACATGCCTCCGATGCAGTCTCCCAACCCGTACCCGATTCGGTCTCCCGAACTGTCAAAACCATTATGGGAGGTAGATATCGCAGAAGATGTTTCTGTTGCTGCCGAAATTTTGAACGTACCCGAAGACGACGATAACTCCGATTCTGAAGATATCAAGCCGGTAAGGAATAGTTTTTGGGGTATGCCCGACCCACCACCTTGTCCAGACCTAGTTATCAAAAGTAGACAGGGAAACATTTCCTACCAGCCTACATCCCATGTCAAAGTTCTACAAACCTTTGACTCGAATGAAACATTTAAGCTCGTAGTGGGATTAAAGTGCGTCCATGAAAACTTTCAGATGAAAGTAAAGAAATCTTCCAAACACTGGTACGAGGTGGTGTGTCACTCAGATTCGGACTGTGATTGGCGTTTGATGGCTGTTTCCATCGATGGTACCAGTATTTTTCAGGTACGGAAGCTCCACGATGAACACACATGTTCAAGGTCCCAAGTGCACCCAAACCACCGTAATGCGAATAAAAAGGTTTTGGGTCATATACTGGCAGGCAGTTTAAAGGATTGTAGGAGAGTGTACTGTGGTAAAGAAATCATGGAAGATGTGAACCAACGGTTCAATATTAGCATCTCCTACCACCAAGCATGGCGAGCAAAAATGTATGCCTTGCAACTATTGAGGGGGACCCCGGAATCGTCGTTTAACCTATTCCCAGTTTATTGTCACAATCTGAAGCTAGCAAATCCGGGGACTGTGACAGAGATCGTTCTTGATCCACTTGGACGATTCGACTTGTTGTTTGTCGCATTCGGTTGTTCGGTAATAATTTTGTCATATTTTATAATTATTGTCATAATTTTATGTTCTGAAATTACATTTTTAATCTCGTTCATCTGCAGATTCGATCTTTTCTAGGACACATGAGACCGCTTCTTATAATGGACGGTTCCCATCTGAAGGGGCCGTACGTTGGCACCATGTTCTTAGCGGTCGACATGGATGGAAACAATGGTATCGTACCCATTGCAATGGGAGTGGGGAAGACAGAAAGTGGCCCGTCATGGACATGGTTTTTACGTAAGCTTAGGCAGTTTATCGGTGACGTGCCCAATTTAACCTTTGTCACCGATAGGGCTGCCTCTATCAACCTGGCCATACGAACTGTATTTCCTTCTGCGCACCACAGACTTTGTTGTCTGCATCTGAGCCAGAACCTCTGCCTAAACTCTACTAAAGAGAAAAGGAAACGGTGGATGTTTTGGGAGGCATGCAAAGCTTACCGGTTGTCGGACTTTGAAGCTACTATGGATTTGATGCGGCACAGTCTACCTAGAGTCGCTCAATATCATGAGAAAGTTGGCTATGCTAGATGGGCACAATCTCACTTCCCTGGATTGCGTTACAGTGCAATGACGTCCAAGTACTTGTACTATCGGGACAAGTACTTGTATCGAATTTGATATGAAGTTGTGATATATGATTTCACAGCGCATCCCTTTTATACACTATCGGGCCTTACGATTTATAAAATATTGGTCTAGTAGCTGGCATGGTGTGGTCAAATCCGGTCATTAACCTGCATGACTTGTTAAATCATCCCTAACATAAAGCTTACAAGATTCGTCCTGGCACCCTGACCCGTGAACCTACCAATGCACTGTCACAGCCTACGAGTTATTAGCTGGTATGGTGTGGTCAAATCCAGACTGTAACCTGGCATGACTTGTTAAATCGTCCCTGTCAAGATTCGTCAATAAAGCTTACAAGATTCATCCTGGAAAAGCCTGAACTATAACCCTATCAATGTACTATCGCCCCCACTCTTTGCCTCGATTTTGGTGAATCTACCCTAAGGGCGAGCCATTTTTATTTGTTCAATTATGGACTTGTTTTAGTGTTTAACGAATCATGGAATACCAATGGACTTTTTTTAGGTTGTTTGCACACTTTTCGTTTTTAATATGCAGTTTTCTAAAATTCATATAAAATAGATGGATGATCCAAATGAGACGATTCCAAAACTAATATACTCGTGTGCTACCAACCTACAACTTTGATTTAGAAAATAGAATCTGGATTGGTCTCTGAGAAGGGTCAAAAATGCTTACAAAATGCATAAAGTTAAGGTTATTTTTTTACAAATTTCAGTCATGCATCTGCCATAAAGCTATGAGTTGTTAAATCGTCTATGAGTTGTTAAATCGTTGCTGACATAAAGCTTACAAGAGTCGTCCTGAAACCCTGACCAAAAACAGTACCAATGTACTATCGCCTCCTTTTGCCTCGACTTTGGTGACTCTACCCTCAGGGGCGATAGGCCGAAGTTTTTATTTATTTTTGACATTATTTTGCAATAAAAATATAAGCTTCTTTGTTGGTGTCAAATGTTCCTATAAAGTTGTTGGTAGAGGACATATTACTGGCTACGTTTTCCTGTTTTCTTTATAACAATGGACGGAAGCTCGTCCAGTTGTAATTTTAAAGTTTCAACAACGAATGAGGAGTGGGAGAGGCTTGGAGAAGAATGGTGGAAAAGTCAACTACCTGAAAAAATGCCCGATGATGTGAGAGAGGCTATCAAGGAATACGAACTTAAATTTGATATACTACAGCAAAAACGTGCGGACCTTGGTTCAAAAAAGGAGAAGATTGAACATGAGATGAACGAGCGGACGAGATGGATTGTTGATGCAAAACAACATATTAAGCAACAACAGTGCTGGATTGCTGATACACGAAAGAAAATCAAAGAGACGGAAAACCTGAACCACGAGGCATGGTTCGAGCTTGCATGCAGGGAGACTGGAAGACACATTAGGTGGAATGAAGAGGACATTGAAAAAAAGACAAAAGCAATAGAAAGAATTAAGGAACTCTATCCGCATGACAAAATTTAGTATTATCGGGTAAAAAACTTGTTGTCAAAGTTATTGTTTCGATCTTTTAAAATGTATTGTACTTTGCCTGTTAAGGACGATGTTGGCGATAAGTTGAATATCTTTTTTTGTGATTGCGATGGTGTTGTTCATCAAGGCGATTGTAGGATAATAGTCATTCACACTTTCTTATTATCGAAGAACATTTCATAAAATAGTGCAAACAATGTCATTTACAAGGAATAAATTTATTATTTGGATTAAGCAAAACGCGTTGAATACAATATCGATGCCATACGTTGAAAAAACATCATTGCCTGAACGTCGGTAGGCGTATCACAATTGACCTCTAGTCCTTGCGACAATTGCTCAACAAACATGCAGTAGAAAACTCCACAATCGCCGAGCGGTCCCGTCTGTCGTGGCGTGTCGCCCGAATAAAATACTTTAACAGTGGGTATGTTAACTTGGTCCACGACCCTTACATAATATTCTATTGCTAACATGAATTCGAGGAGGGACTGCTTCAGCGTGTGGATGATTCCAATGATCTCTTTGTTGAACATATGCGGCGGACAAGTATCGTATACGGTCAAATGCCATGACCTCAGGTCAAGCTCCCCGGTCACCCAATGAGCATTCGGTATGTTAATTGGAATGAATACCTGGAAAAATAAGTTGTGAATAACAATTGATAAATAAAATATCTTATGTACGGAAAATAATTGAAGCCGTATTCTACCGACCCGGTCGACGTCTCGCCATGACGGAAATGGCTCGCGTGTACCATCGCCCCACATCTTCTGTGACCTAGGCCCAAGCCCTTCGGTGGATAAATTTGGTATCCAACAAGGCGGCATGATGGTCCAACGGTCTGTTGGTCGTCTCTGTCGGAGAAGATAGATGGTCCATGCATCAAGATGCTAAAAATACAGAACAATGGATCAAATATAATTAAATGTGAAAAAAATGAATTTTTCAACTTATACAAATTTGTGTAATTCTCATATGTCGTTTCCCAAATAGCCTGAACCTAGCTTGCCCAACAGTTGTCCCCAAAACTCCACGTCAGCCTCCATATACGGGAGCGTCGTTAACCTAACCGAGGTTAACCGACCGGAGTCATACAACTGTGCGACGCTTGCCTCTTCGTCAACGACCTTCTTATCCTTTTTACCCTTTACAAATGTGGTCCAAGGAGACGAGAGCCATCGCGATTTCTTGGTCATTCGCTTTGCAGGCAGGTTAGGCACGGTGTCATCCTCTCTTTTTTGTGTAGATGCCGCAGCATCCAACGGAGGTTGCTGCTGCGACATAAACTGTGTCCGCACAAGCCAAAAATTAATAAAAAAATTATCTAATTTAATTATTGACTTCATAAATAAAAACATTATGAAGCCACAACATATTTACCGTATCCATTGGGGTGTAGGGCGCCGGTATGTACTGTTTACGCACAATCCAATAAAAATTAATTTTTTTAATACACTTGTTAATTATTAAATTAAAATTAATAAAACCTTAAACATATTTACCGCATCCATGGATGGAAAATCATCCGGTATATATGTGGCCGCATGCGTCATCGGAGGCTGATGCTACGACATCCAATATAAATTTATTGTTTATGTAATTGTTAACGTGCAAATTAAAACATCGACAAAAATAAATGCTCTTACGTAGACGTCATGCGGACTACTGTAGTGTGGAACATGAGTCGTATTTTGTCCACGCACAAGTTCAGATATTTTTGCTTCTATTGAAGCGAGCCTCCCATCGACCTGAGCCTGATGTTGGAGTCATTCATCATGCCATTGTGTGTTCATATATGCAGCTGATGAATGGCGAGATTGATGCTCGTATGTAGGTCTTGCAGACGTGTGCGCGACAAAGGACTGACGTGGTCCCGATGGTTGGAAGTCCGCGTCAGCCTCATTAGTATCCGACAGTCGATAATTATTTCTTTTGTATATACTTCTTGCTGTCTATCCACCATTGGGCCGACTCCTCCAAATATGTCGGCACCAACTCGGTCAGGGGCCGAGAGGATTTCTATAAAAATATAAATTAGTATAAAATTTTAAACATAGTAAACAAAATAAAAGCTGTCAAATGTTAAAATTATAATCAATGAAACCAAACCTTGGCAATGGTGGATAGTGCACAACACTGTTCCAAATTCATCATCTTCAATCGTTGCCATCCAATAGCCCTCGGGAATGAAGAAAGATAACGAAAATAGGGTTGAGTTCTGGGCAATGCCTCCAAAATCCATATCTGGTAGGTTAAGAAAAATTGTTTGTTAGAGAATGTCAAATAATCACTAAATAAGTATTTTAACATTGTTGTAACAAATTCACCGACCTTGAAGGCATATATGAAACCGTATAGTGTGTACTTCGAGGGCAGCCAATTTTTGTGTATGCGCCGCTCGAAAGCATTATTTAGTTGAGGGTATGTCAGACGCCATATGTATGAGCCCCATGGGTATCTGTTCCAGGACTCCAAATCGTCAACCAGATCCAAAGTCAGTCGTCAATGTTGTACGTTGTCTTTCGTCCTAGAAAAAATAAGTGAAGCATGACGAACAGGCAGACACGCACTGCGTCATCGTCTGATACATTATTTAAGTCGGACATTTTATTTTTAAAATGTTCGACTTTTATATTACGAAGATTGTTTGAAAACAATCTTCGTGTGGAACTGGTGCGATGTGAGGGGCGAAGATCCTACCCAAATCTTGACCCCGTGATCAGACAGAACTCCTGTATGCCGAAACGTAGGCTGAATCCTCCGACATTATAATATATTTCTTATGTTTGCGAAGGGACGGAGAGGTCCTCACATTGCACCATCCAATTCACTAAACACGAGTCTCCATAGGGGTTGGATAAATCCAACCAAGGGCCGAAACATGTGTTTCTAAACATGTTCAGACGCATGTTGTTGTCCCCGAGTGCTCTTTTTATGTCTTTAATTACTGAGGTTTAAGCCCTCAAAGTAAAGAGAGATTCATATGGCCCCTGATAGATAGATAGATAGATACATATATATGGAGATACATACCCGAAGATAGATACATACATTTTGGAAAAAAAAAAACATACAAATAGACGTATATATGTGTACGGGTTAAAACCCGTACGCATATTTACGTAAAAAAAGCGATATAAATTGCGGTAACGTATATATATATATATATACATATATATATATACTAGTTGTCTACATATATATATATACTAGTTGTCTACCCGCGCAATGCGGCGGGAGCTATGAATTTTAACGATTTTGAAGCTTTAGTGGTTTTGTTAGAGAAGATTTTAACGATGATATAACCTACACTTGGTCTTTAGATATTAATACAATTTGAATAAATAAGAGTTATAGTTTCAATTACCGTCTATCAATGAAAAAAATTGTATAACAATTTAAAATCAAATATATCGAAACGACTCCACATGTGTTTCTCAATCTCGATAGTTAACCGTGAAGGTGTTTGTGAGGGAGCGAGATTCAGCCGAAACTCAAGAACCGACCCAACATATACAAATCAAATACTCAAATTTCTCAAGCTTAGAAAACACCAATGAAATTGACCAGCAAAGAGAGGGTTGGTAGTTAAGGGTTGTTCAAGAAAATGAAAGCATAATTCAAAAAAACACAAATGATTTGGGTGATCTGCATACAAACCCACAAATTAAAGATCTTTCCCTGATCAAAATTTCTCAAAAGTGGAATCTACATTGCTAAAGGTTATACTCAAATGGTCATAATTTTTTGAGAATTCATAGTTAAGGTTGTTCAAGAAAACTTGAATGATTTGGATACAAACCACAAATTAGTAGGGCTGGCCAAAACACGACCGTACCCGAATTACCTGACCGAACAAAATTAACCAAACATAACCGAAGTCCGAATCCGAAAACTACATCAGGTATGGCAGACCCACCAGAAACACAAAGAACACAAAAATGGCTTATTTTGAAATTTTTTACTCCAGGGATTTTCGACTCTGGCTTGCGCCCTTGCCTCTCTCAATCTCTGCCTCTCTCGATCTCAACTCTCTCCATCTCCGGTCTCTCGACTCTCTGCCTGAAGCCCTGACTGCCTTCTGCCTCTCTCGGTCCTCGAAAACTGAAATTGATGAGGTAAAAACTCAAACTCTCTGCCTGAAGCCCTGGCTGCCTTCTCCTCTATGTTTTTGTATGTGTTGGGTTTAGATCAAATAGTCCTCAGGGATAAACATGCAACCTTTGAGCAACTACTGCGATTAAGCCATCACTAACATTCTAACAAGTCAAAAATTAAAAACCATAAATTCTATAAAATTCAATACCAAAAACACCACAAACACCCAATAGTCATTTAGGATATAAGTTTTCAACAAAACTTAAATTACTCAAACATTTCAAAGTCCAGGTTAATTATGATGCAATTAATTTGTAGATGAGGAACATTACCTTTAGGGAGAAGAAAGTAAGGTTTTGGAGGGATCTCCATTGATGCCAAGCAGCAAGCTGCAACTGCCAAGCAGAAACAGCGAGCAGGTAAGCATTGTTGTGTAAGGTTGTAAGCACTAAGCAAACTAATTGTCTATCATTGTTGTGTGAGGGACCGTTTACCTAAATGCTTACCCGGTAAGTGCTTAACATTAGGAGTCAACATTATCATTTATTTTATTGGGTAAGATTGTAGTACATCAAAACGTATCATATACAACAATTTACCTGGTAAGTGTTTACCCGGTTAAGAGTCGTCACCCTCAATTACCGGGTAAGACTCTCCATCCTTATCATCACTCTTACAGGGTAAAATTCTTGGCCCTTGCCATGTTTATCTGGTGAGAAAAATTACCCGGTAAGTACTTACCGGGTAAGCGTTTAGTAAACGGCCCCTAAGGTTGTTTCAATTACTAATTGAGTTCAAACACCAGTCATAGTTTTGGCCCCAGGTTCATGGAAAAAACAGACAAACTTGAAATGTCTTCAGAAAGGCCATAACATGGTTATTTTTGGTTATTACAAAACTCTGTAAACTGTATAAACGATTAAACTGTGGGTATCCACTTCAAGCAAATGCAGATATACCCATATATTTATTCGCATATATTTGTATCTGGTAAGTATTCCATATAACATAAATAAATACGTAACTAATAARACGCGAATGTCACTGAATATGATCGACATTATAAAAAGAATTAGTCTATARTCACTGTTAAGTTGACWGTCTTCTAGCAATTGAACAAAACTTTATGTTCTGTAATCATCAATGAACAATAATAATATATCATTCATTTCATGCTTATATGCAAGAGGTGGTCATCTAATATTCAAACATTAGCAATCATCAAAGTTTGTAATTGATAGTAACAAAATAATTTTTGAAATTTGACGAAATAACATATAGTCCACATGGGATATTCTTCTTAAATAATAATTAGCTTATATAAAGCCATGAATCATAGATGGAGACAATTATGCAAGGTGGGTATTGACTTTTCTAATGCACTTGTTCAACAGTTAACCAATCATACTATAACACTACAAGATGGTTGAAGACAATATCAAGCTAAATTTGTGCATAACACTCAAAGCTGGAAGTCAAAAGTCGAATACAAATGGTGTTGATAACTCAGAACGATGTCTATATTAGTGAAGATTATCCATCACATAGATAAACACAATCAATCATATATCAAGAGCAGGACCAAGTCACTACCTGAAATTGTGGCATAAATATCTCCAAATGAACTTGAAACCTTTCTGAGCTAGAGCAGGACCCTGGACACAGACCGTGAGTGATTATTAAAAGAAAAGCATCTAAAAAACAAACATTCATTACATATCAGGTAAAGAAAGTATATAACAAGTTTCTTAAGCAAGAAATCTATCTTTCTCAGATTGTTGACAGTAGCAACACAGGTCAGATTTTGATTAAGATTAGTGTAAACAGAACCCTAAACAGAATACATTCGAGAACACAAATCGATTTGAAAGTCCCACCAAGACCTCCAGGTTATGGTTTTGTTGAGGTGAGCTTTATCTTGTTTACACTACCGCTTTTATATTGTTTCTTTTTTCCTCATGATATGGTGTTCTTTCTTATAGTTTAATGGAATATTTCTTCCATCAATAATGATGTGTATGTTTGCCTGTTTGGTATCTAAGAACTTTCTAAGAACAGTAAACCAAAAAATAACCCTAGAAACAGCAATAAATCTTAATCAGAGAGAGTAAGTGAGTGGTTCTATTCATTTAGATCTATAAGGCTTTTTGAACTCCCTATACATGCTACTGTTTAGAAAATCTAACTTGAAACTTGGAGACATCTCTTTCAATCTATTATAAAATAATAAACTGATGAGCAGGTTTGCAATGTATGCAAATGGAGCAATATCAATTTCAACGACCAGTAAGTATCATTCTTGTTGAAATACATATGTTGACATCTTGTTATGTTTAGTTCTCTTTTGATACGAACTATGATCTGCATATATAGACAAGAAAATATGAATGCAAAGTGGCTTCTTGCCACATCTTATTGGGTTAAATTATTACCTTAGATGAAAATGTTGTCAGATCTTGCTGGAGAATCGGCATGTAATCCTGTGATTTTTTAGCAACAAAACAGCCCTTTAGCTGCTGATTTTTATCCACGGAACAGCTTCTTTAGGTGCCGATTTTTTGCCACAAAACAGCCCTGTAGTTGCTAAAAAATTTAGCCAGAAAACAGCCCCTTTAGCTTCTGATTTTTACACACAAAACAGTCCCTTTAGCTACCAATTTTGAGCCTACACAGTCCGTAAACCAAGGTTGAAATTGTAATATTACTTTTAATATAGCTAATTACGATTGGTTTAGTATCTAATGCACACATGTTGTAATCAAGGACTTAAGAATCATATTAAATCCATAGTGTATAAAAATGCGTCGGGTTGGGTTCAAATAACCCTAACCCAATTCCAACCCAACAAATGTGGTTTGGTCTAATTTTGTATCAACTATATGTTGGGTTACCTCAAATTGAGTTTTTTTTGGGGGTTTTGGGTTGGGTTTGCTGGTAATTTGAGCACCTCTAATGCACACACAGGGTTGTTCCAGAGCTACTATTTGTATAAAAATGGAGAAGTTGAAGATGGAGAAGCCAACAAATGTGACCATAAAGGGCATTCTTGGTATTTTAATGGCAAGTATTGATGAGGATAAGAAGAAAAGGTTAATATCATTAGGAATGGGTGACCCAACTGCATTTTCTTGCTTTACCACTACATATATAGCTCAAGATGTTGTGGTTCAAACTCTTCAATCCCATAAATTCAAGTGTGAATGCAACAACCAAGTACTTTCAACTGTGTTATACATAGGCTTAATTATTCAAACTCTTCAATCCCACTTACGTGTTTCTTTTTTCTGAACATTATAAAGAATATATGTCAAATAACATGTTTTTTTTCAAGAAATCTTGAATATTGCTTGTTGCTTCCATTCTTGGTGAATACTGTTTTCTTCATAATAATCCATAAATAAACACACATACACATACGGAAACAGTAACATTTGCATATATATATATATATATATATATTTCTTTTTCTATAATTTCAAGGGTTGTTGCTTTTTTGTCGAAAATCAAGGGCAAACTCACAGGCTCAACATGATTCGATCATGTGGTKGCAGGAGAGGGGCAACCACCCTTACAGAACTTCCCGTCTCTCTCGCCGGAACCTCGTTTGTTTTACCGAGGATCTTCTTCAGATCCCCAATTTTTTCTTTCTAAACATTATAAAGAAAATCCATGGGCTCTTACCGAGCATCTTCTTCAGATCCCCAGTTTCCAAAGCTGCTCTTCACCCACAAAAATCAAAAGGAAACAGAAACACAAAAATCAATGAAGAAACAGATGAAATCAGAACAGAAAGAAAGCATACCTCCAAATTCTAGGGTTTTGAAGAACCTGTGAAATTAAATCAACAGGGAGGAGGGAGCTATATGTATCAATTAGGTTGTGATRCATCAAATCACTTTGRTACATGAARTCGGTTCTCTGATSGAGGTGATACATCCATACCACCATTGTTATGTCCTGTGAAGAAGAAAGGGCTCTGTTTTCTAACCAAAATTGTCTTTTTGTTTTGTGGTCACAGAGAAAAGATAAGAAGAAGAGGAAAGCTGTTGGTCTTGTGGTAGAAGAGTTAGGAAACAGAAGAAGAAAAGAAAGACCAAAGAAGATACAGGCCCAAGATGGGTAATTTTTTATGTTAGTGGAACCATTGCATATACAACTTGTATCTTATGCATAATATTTAATAATTAAGAGTTTTTTGAATTTATTGCATAACATGGTTGTAATTTATGCTTAAGGACTTGTATTTAAGATAATGACTTAAATGCTTTTATATGTAGTATAGATATATAGATGCATTACGTAAAAAAAAGCGATATAAATTACGGTAATGTATATATATATATATATATATAGAGAGAGAGAGAGAGAGATGCATTACGTAAAAAAAGATATAAACGGTACAAAAATTGAAACTTCGTATGTATGTACATATATATGTGTACGAATTAAAACCCGTACGCATATTTACGTTTCTTCACGTGATTATTTATACGTATATATGTGTACGGGTTAAAACCCGTACGCATATTTACGTAAAAAAACGATATAAATTGCGGTAAAATATATATATATATATATATATATAGATGCATAGCGTAAAAAAAAGCAATATAAATTGCGGTAAAGTATATATATATATATATATATATATATATATATAGATGCATAACGTAAAAAAAAACCGATATAAATTGCGGTAACGTATATATATAGATGCATAACGTAAAAAAACGATATAAATTACGGTAACGTATATATATATATATATATATATAGAGAGAGAGAGAGATACATAATGTAAAAAAAGCGATATAAATTGTGGTAACGTGTATATATATATATATATATATAGATGCATAACGTAAAAAAAAGCGATATAAATGGTACAAAAATTGAAACTTCGTATGTATGTACGTATATATGTGTACGGGTTAAAACCTGTACGCATATTTACATATCTTCACGTTGTATATATGTGTACGGGTTAAAACCCGTACGCATATTAACGTATCTTCACGTATGTATGTACGTATATAAGTGTACGGGTTAAAACTCGTACGCATATTTACGTATCTTCACGTGCGTATTTATACGTATATATGTATACGTGTTAAAACTCGTACGCATATTTACGTATCTTCACGTATGTATGTACGTATATATGTGTACGGGTTAAAACCCGTACGCATATTTACGTATCTTCACGTATGTATNCTTCACGTATGTATGTACGTATATATGTGTACGGGTTAAAACCCGTACGCATATTTACGTATCTTCACGTATGTATGTACGTATATATGTGTACGAGTTAAAACCCGTACGCATATTTACGTATCTTCACGTGCGTATTTATACGTATATATGTGTACGGGTTAAAACCTGTACGCATATTTACGTATCTTCACGTATGTATGTACGTATATATGTGTACGGGTTAAAACCCGTACGCAACGCATATTTACATTAAAAAAGCAATATAAATTGCATTAAAGTATATACATATAGAGATGCATAACGTAAAAAAAAGCGATATAAATTGCGGTAAATTATATATATATATATAAAAAAATAAAAAGAAGGTGTCAGGTGAGTTGATATATGGAATCTCATCATGTTGCTATTTGTTTTATAACCTGCTTGTCCTCTCCACTCCACCTCTCTCTCTCTCTATGTACCTCACTACTTGCAACTATTTATGTTATATTTATTTATTTATTAAGGAAAGTTTGAGTTTATATATAACAAAATTAATTAAAACTCGTACGCATATTTACGTAAAAAAAGCAATATAAAGTGCGGTAAAGTATATACATATAGAGATGCATAACGTAAAAAAAAAGCGATATAAATTGCGGTAAAGTAGATATATATATATATATAGATACATATATATATAGAGAGAGAGAGAGACAAATAGATGCATATACATATATATAGATAGATACATATACATATAGAGATAGAGTATTTACCGGTGTTTCCATATTAGCGGCAGACGGTGGTGGATGGCGGCGGTTGACGGTGGTTGGTGGCGGCGGAGGGTGGTGGATGGCGGCCCTTGACGGTGGTTGTTGGCGCCGGAAGGTGGTGGATGGTGGCGGATGACGATGGTCGGTGGCGGCGGATGGTGGCCGACGGCGGCGAATCACGGTGGTCGGTGGCGGTGCATGGTGGCCGACGGCGGCGGATAACGGTGTTCGGTGGCGGCGGAAGGTCGCCGATGACGTTATACGGTGGTCTATGATAGTATGTCGAAGAATAGTGGTCGTTCTTGGTCGGGATGGTCGGTGGGATGCTCAAAGCTCGGTTTTTCTAGAGAAAACGAGCGGCGGTGGGGATGGATGGTGACTTATAGTCCCTCACCGCCAATTTATATAAAACTTAAGTAATAAAACAAAATCAGCGTCAAATCGATGTCATAACATGAAAAACCGTGAAATCAGATATATTGTCTGATTTTTTCCTCCCAAAATCAGCTAAAATTTTTTTCGTAACCGCAATTACCATTGTCTTATTCAATGCCGAAAAAACCATGAAATTTAAAATTAAATACGTAAAAAGACACAATTTATGTATTTTTCCATTTTTATTAAAAACACCCCTTAATTGTTAAATAAAAAACACATAATAACAAAATAGAGGTCAAATTTCGTAAATCAGATATTATATCTGATTTACAAAACCAAAAACAGATAAAAATAAATTTTGCGTCTCCATAATTATAATGGTTTATTTTTAAACATTTACCCATGAATTTTGGTTCTAAAAAAGTTAAAAAACACAATTTAAATGGCGTATCAGTTTTATTAAAAATACCAAAAAAAAAATAAAATAAAAATATTAAAAGGCTGGATCGCCCCTAGGGTAGATCTGACAGCCTGGATCGCCCCCTAGGGCGAGGTCAAAACCCGGTCTTCGAGGTGAACAGTAATCTCGACTTTTAAGAATTTTTTTTTTAGAATTCTGTTGGGGATCGCCCCAAAAAAGTACGGATCTCCCCATATGTGTACGGATCGCCCTATGGGGTAGATCTGGGTGGTCAAAAACACAAAACCTCTAAAAATTAGTTATTTTATGGCAAAAGGTTGTATAAAATGGTTATTTTAATAAAAATCCCCTAATACAATCCCATAACAACACTCATCCACATTATTATCAACAGGTGCTTCGGTCGCACACTACACTAGGTCATACACCTCTTTTAGTTTTGTCTTGAAAACAAACCATTGATCCTTTAATTCATTCGACAAATATATACTTGTTCGTCTTGTGATGCTAGACAAACAGATTGTTTGTTCCAAGCCTAGATCTACGTTTGATATCGACTAAATTATATTCTGGGTCAACTTGGACGCAACGAACTGTAACAAACCATGTGTATCGGGATAACAAAACAACACAACGGCTTTTTCCATGATATTATTGGCAATCCATTTCTAAGCACTAAGAGTCTTTAAGAAATTATAATCCTACCATAAACTTTACACTTTGCGTATACAAATTGAAGTCATATGATCCTAATGTTTGCCTAACAATTGGCAACCCATTTTCTACCAATTTATAAAATTTTGCATATGCAATTGGTAACATATAATCAACCCATTTCTAACATGAAATATATAACAATTTATCCAACAATAAAAAAAATAGATTTACATACATATACAACATATCTTTATACATATTTACAAAATCTATATACATATTTACATACGTACACATATGTATATATCTATATACATATAATACAAAAGAAGATAATATGTAGAAAAAATGGTACCAAGGTCACTGGAGAAGGAGAAGGTCGCTGGAGAAGGAAGGTCGTCAGGGGTGGGAGGTCACCAGGGGGAGGATGTAGTGGTGAGAAATCACTAGGACAAGTCGTGGAGGGTGAGATATCGCAATAAATCGCAGGTGTGGGGATTATGTTATGAAGTGCAGTGAAACAGAAGTGAGCGATTGTTATGGGAGTTCTAGGTTAAAACCTGATCATGTTTTTACCAGCGGATCAATGGCGGATTTGTCCACCGGTGATGTTATTTTCATTTAAAAAAAAATTAAGTTTCGTTTTAATTTTTTACGAAATCAAACTACCGTCGATATATTCCACCACTAATCCATCGTTGTTTTATCATTGTTATTATAATAATTATTATTAGTAGTAGTAGTATTTCTTTATTATTTATTACTATTATTATATCTAGTAAGATTAGAAAATAAGACCATTTATGATCATGGCTCATTATAGTAAAACCCATTAAAGTTATTAGAACCTTTTACGATTTATTAAAGGCCACTAAGGTATTAGTTTGTTTTAGGAGGTGATAAAAATCTGAAATCTTATTTCACTTTTGATTGATAATAGGTGGTCTTGAATTCTAAATCAATAAGATTGCTTGTTTTTATAAACTAACAAATGTCAAAATGTGTATAAATGTCTATCTTATCCCTCAAAATACTTGGTTATTGAAATTATAAAACCATCAGTCCATTTTTAACTAAAACATACTACCGTTCATTTTTAACATATTCAAAAATTCAACTAAAATGCATCAATTAATTCAAACACAATAGGAAATATGAATAAAAGTCTCAATAACAACTAAAATCAATTTTCATTTTGCATTAATTGTGTCAAAATTTCTTCTCTTAAGTTAACCAAATATGTTTATTCAGCGGTACTCCCATGTGATTAAACCTCTTCGATGTCATCATCGACCATTGAAGATGACTACTAAAAAGAGCAACCAAATAAGCCAAATGTGATATTTCAAGAAGTTAATCACTCGTATAAGATAATGTCTAACAAAGATTTGGTTACCCTCATTTTTGAAACATATTTGTATAGAGTCGGTCGCAGTTAAAATATCGTATTACAAAGTGATTTACAGTCCCAAAGTAACAACAATAAATCACAGTGCAAACTGACCCAATACAACAAATGTGGATTAACGAGATATAGATATTTTATATTTTGGTCTAACAATTCATACTGATCCACAAATGTAAAATTAGCAGTTATATCAAGTATACGATCAAATATCAAAGCAGAACGTAAATCGAGACAACGAGATTTAACGTGGTTCCACTATCGAGATGATAGTATACGTCCACATGGAAAGAGAGGGAGAGAGAGATTTATCACTAACCGGGAGATTACAACGTGTTTACGAGATCCTTGGATCAATGAATCAGCTGCCCAAAGTTTTCTAAAAAAAAGTTATATATATATATATATAGGGTATATATATATATATACATATATATATATATAGACTTGGGATCATGTGAGACCAGCCTGTTTTCGTGAGACCCGTGAGATCAGCATTTTACACTTGAAACTTCACAGAAAAAATGATGTGAAGGTGACTTTTTAAAACCTTCACAGTGTTTTTGCTGTGAAGGTTCGACTTTTTTAAACCTTCACAGTGTTTTTGCTGTGAAGTTTACGTGTAAAAATGTGGTCTCACGGGTCTCACGAAAACATGCTGGTCTCACGTGAACCCAACCCTATATATATATGTATATATATATATAACAAAACCGACGAGAGAAAACGAAATAGAAGAAAAGAAACTTGGTGATCATTTTAATGTTATGCATGCATCCATATTTATAGCAAAAAAATGGCAGCCACATTTTTTTCTTCATGTTGGCAAGATGGCATGTCGATGATGCATGTTGATGATAATGAAGTAGGTTGCCAGTAGTAGATTCACTAGATTGGGCAGCAAACCTATGCCATGCAAGTTGGAAATTTGAGACTTCAAGTTGGTGATGTCATTGTAGCTGCCAAACATGTGCCTTAAGTTTAATTATCATGCTTCCATCACTTGTACCATGTTCTTGAGTGTTTGCACAACATCCTAAAAAACTTACCAAATTAAGTTTTTCAACACTCCACCATGATGTGCAAATCACCCAACAGAACCAAACCGCGAACCAATCGAACGAGCACGAATCAATAACTGATATAGATTGACACGAGGTGACAAAATGCATTTTGACCATGACGAACTTCGGCTTGGCCATCACCCTTCAAAGCCAAAAGCAAAAAAAAAAAAAATTGCAAGTGTGCAATCTCAATAAAACGAAAACGAGTTAAGCAACCCAAAACACGTACCAAGTAATAACTCCACAAAGATGTCGCTATGTCATCTATAGTAATATTCTCATCTCTCCCACAAGGTGTCGAATGACATTAACACAATCTAAGCTGGATCAAATTCGAGCAATACTCGAATTTTGCTGGTGGTAACGATTTTGTGATCATGTCAGCAACATTATCGTCCGTGATGATTTTCTTCAAGTGCACCACTTTTGCATCATGCAAAGCTACCAGAAATGCATCACGTACATTAATGTGCTTTGTACGAGAGCTGAACGCCAAATTAGTAGCGAAGTGAATCGCACTCTGGCTATCACAATTAATCCGAACAGTAGATTGCTTCAAGCCTTAACCAACCAAGAGTTCCAGTAAATGAACCGCTTCTTTAGCAGACTCAACCACCGCAATAAGTTCAGCTTCGGTTGTCGATAATGCAACAACATACTGTAACTAAGATCTCCAACTGACAGCTATTCCACCTAATGTAAAAACATAACCGGAAGTGGATTTCCAACTGACACGATCACCAGCGTAATCTGAATCGCAGTAACCCACAATATCACAGTTGTTTTGCATACCATAAATGAGACCGTGAGTTTATGTAGCTTTCAAATAACGAAATACCGTTTTCACTGTTGCCCAATGTGACTTACCCGGATTCGATAGAAACCGACTAATTACTCCAACAGAATGTGCAAGGTCAGGACAAGTACATACCATAGCATACATAAGACTCCCGATTGCACTGGCATACGAAATTTTTGCCATCTCAGCTCTTCCAATATCGTCTACCGGACAATCGTCTTTTGTAATATTGATGTGTCTTGGAAGTGGCATGCTCGCCGACTTTGCTCCACCAAGATTAAACCGCTTCAAAATCTTCTGAATATAGCACTGTTGTGTCAACTTGAGAGTACGAGACTGTAACACCCTCATTTCAATTACAAGGTGCCACGTAATAAGATAAAATAAAATCCAAATTCTAGCGGCTAATAAAACCTTAATGCAGCGGAAGTCTTACAATAATTTATTCGTAAATAAATATCTTAAAACTAACCCATCCCATATCGGGTTACATTACACATAAATTCAATTAAACTACTACGGATTTTATAATTCATAACTCTAATAAAAATTCTATTTCTTACGCAGAACCTTTGCCCTTYTCCGTTCTTGAATACCCAGCTCCTGAGATGCATACTAATAGTCAGCTTTATAAAGCTCGGTGAGTTCATGGTCTTTATGCACAATCATACAAATCACATAATGCATAAAATAAACAATACCCGAAATAAAATAACATGCACGTTTGTTTCAAACCCTTTTGAAATAATAATGAGATCTCTTAATTTCCCGTCGGGTTAATATCTTACCGTCATCGGCACTTCCCCGGGTTACACGGCTATCCCTTGTCTGGTTACCCCTCCTTAGGATGTGTCATCCCTTATAACTTTTGACCCCATCCCATACCCGACAAAAATATAAATTCTTTTATAACATGCTAGTTGATGTTTTAAAAAAATGTAAATAAATAGCATGCAACCCACAATAATGATCATATACATGTAATAAACCCATAAACATGTACATAAAAAAAACACTATAATGCTCAAATAATTTGTACGTAGGCATGCATCCCAGTTAAAATCTCATGAAGACTCACCTGACTGTGTAGGTTATCGAATGATCTCCTTGACTAATAACATTATCGATGCTTGAACGCTTACGAAACCGAATTCTCACCCTCGATTCACAGTCTCGTCCTTCCCCAAGTTCCCCTCTTCTTCTTTTTTTCTTTCTTGAAGCTTTTAGAATAGCTTCTACATACACATATTTATACATCCTCTCCATTGAAAAAAAAAGGAAGTTATTTATATTTATGGAGAATATCACAAATTTTTGCTACCTTTCCAAAAATTACACGCAATTTCTTTTTCATAAAATAAGAAATTATTTAATTCTTTTAAAAGATTCCCCCCCGTTTTTTTAAAAAATTTGAATGTCAGTTCAAATAAAATTAAATATTTTCATAATAATGTTCATAACAGTATAACTGAGGAATATGATATTCCCCAGAACTTAGAGCTTCTGAACAACTGGACTATTCCAAAAGTAGAAGCAAAATTGATTTATAAAATTGGTACTTTTGAAAAACTGGGTTTAAAACATATTGTTAAAACCACTGAATCTTCAATTCCTCTTCATAGAGATGAGATGATGATTCGTCTCTTAAATAAGAGAGATATTCTTCCTYATTTAAAAACWCATAAGTTTTTACATATTGGTCTTGTCCAAATAGCGTTCAGACCTCTAACTCTGGAAGGATTACCAGAAAGCTTTCTTGCAGCCCTTAGAGATGGAAGAAATCTTGACTGGCAACAATCTTTGATTGGAATGATCCAATCCAGCCTGGCCCATGGGCCAGTCTATTTTGATGTTTATCCTAATTTATGTTTATCTTTATCTGATATAAATATTCTTGATTCTTTAACATTAAATGTTAAGACTCATGGTTATAATTATACAGCTGGTACTGAAGTTATTTGTATTTGCTATAGAATATATTTCAAACCTYTGTTTACTCTCAWTCCTAGATGTAAAAGGGTTGATAAAGRCATAAATGAGACTATTCTAATAGAAACAAATTTCAATAGATCGAATATYACTACTCGTAGATCTATTAAGTGGGATGAGATAGTGTTTCCAGAAGGCTGGTCTTTAACTAGAAATATTCCTAGAAATCCCATAGTCCAAAGTGATTTTAGAAATATTACCCAAACCAATGAAGGAACAGTTTATATACAGTTCGATAATCAGAAAAGTATCTACTCTGAAAGAAGACCTCTTTTAAGGTCTAATTCTTTAGCTCACAATCATAGCCATATTTCTCCTTTTGGCTATAAGGTTGATCAGCCTCAGCCCTCTAGAATTTCTACCTCTTATTTAAGAGAAACTGCTGAGACTCCTTCTGAACAAGAAGAAMCAGGATCTTCTTCCTTAGAAGATCACAYAGATGAACTTAAAGTTCATAGAAATGGAATTGTTCATGATCATATCATAAATAGTACRGGTAATTCCAGTCTTCACAAACCCAAAAGGAATATAGAGACCATGTCTGATTTCAGCATTTAGTTTTTAATGATTAATACTTCTCAAAGAGCTTGGTTYCTTGAAGGTGAAAAGATT
The DNA here is from genome assembly GCF_001531365.2 of Cynara cardunculus var. scolymus. NCBI lineage: Eukaryota > Viridiplantae > Streptophyta > Magnoliopsida > Asterales > Asteraceae > Cynara > Cynara cardunculus. The sequence goes on from NW_020201578.1 coordinate 53,661, forward strand.
GATTTCACTACTGGGTCACCTGCTAGACAGGTTGTTTGTAAAGATTATTATGGTAATGAAAAATGGGCTCCTTTCAGAAAATGGTATATAGAAAGTTTTAGCAGACCTGAAATTCAGGGTTTTTCTGATAAATTCTATGAATTCTGCAAAAAGGAAAATGATATTTTCTCTTTCATTCCTTGGTTTATCCATACTCATGTCAAGCATTTTATAAATGTTATTGAAAGAGATTATCAATTAATGACTGGAGAAATAAAAACTTCTGTTTTTCCTCCTCAATCTCCTTTTATTATAAATAAAAATGATTCTAGCATAAGATTCTCTGCTTTTTCCAAACTCATTAAAGATGAAACTCTTTCTGTTACTTCGTTACATATTAACGAGTTACTTGAAAAGAAAAATTACTCTAATTTATTACTAAAAATTATAGGAGAACAAATTTTCTCCCTAGATGATCATATTTCTATGATTCATCAAAAGATTTCTCAGCTTGAACTAAATCAAAAGAAATCTGATATTTCTTCTACTTCTGAAAAGATAATTACTATCTCAAATTCTTTTCAGCCCCCTCCTGAAATAAAAAATTTCAAATTTAAAACCAAAACTGAAGAATTTATGGAACAGCTTGATTTAAAACTTTCCTTCTACTAAACCTTCTGTTTMTGTTCTTGATAAGGATGACAGCTCTGGAAACTCTGATACTGATCAAAATAAAGATCAAAGTACTAATCAGATTCACAAAATGAAGTGGGCTAGTAAACCTACTTTAAACAAATACTATTATGACCGCCCTACTCCTATGGATGTTCTTCATGAAGAACAAGAGTACATTATTAAYAATAGTTATAATGGTAAATGCATTTATGAGTGGAGTCTTGATGGTTTTACTGATAAACATATTTATAATATGGCTCATCGCATGACGATGTATAGTACTGTTTGCAAGAACTCTGGTAATACTGATAAAAATATTGCCAAGATGATCATTGCAGGTTTCACGGGCCAACTCAAAGGTTGGTGGGATAATTATATTCCCGAAGACCAAAAAGAACAGATTTATAAATCTGTTAAATCAGAAGATGGTCAAGAAACAACAAATGTTGTTTATCCTCTTATCTTAACCATTATTGAGCATTTTACAGGAAGATTTTCTGATAATAGTGAAAMTATTAGARCCCTGATCAGTAATCTTAGATGTAAAACTTTAACTGATTTCAGATGGTACAAAGATACTTTTTTATCCCGTATCTTTGAATTAAAAGACTGTAATAACAGTCATTGGAAGGCAAAATTTATTGATGGTCTTCCTTATCTTTTTGCTGAAAGAATCATAAAGAATTTAAAGAAAGATAATATCTCTGTCAATTATGATTATTATACTTATGGTCAGTTAATCAGCACTTGCGTTGCTGAAGGTCTTTCTCTTTGCAATGATTTAAAATTAAACCACCAAATCAAAAAGCAAAATATTTTAGAAAGAAAACAGCTCGGTGGTTTCTGTGATCAATTTGGAATGGAAATTCCTTATAAAAAAAGAAAGTCTAAAAAAAATCAGGATAAAGATTATCACTCTTTTAAAAAACGTTTTAAAAGGAAAAAGTCTTTCAATAAAAAAGATTCTAAAAAATCCACAGATGATCCTGATCTTAAAAAGGATTTTCCCAGAAAAAGAAGTTTTAAAAATTTAAAAAATAAAAAAATTATTTGTAAAAATTGTGGTAAAATAGGTCATTCGTCTACAAATTGTTGGACCAAGAAGAAGATCAATAGTTTAGATATTGATCAAAGTACGAAAGACTCTCTTTTTAACATCTTTTTGAATTTTAATTCTGAAGATGAAAACCAAAGTGTCACTTATAGTGAAAATGATTATATAAATGACAGTGATACTATTATTTCTTCTACTTCTGAAGAGTCTGATTCGTCTCCTTGTGATTCTTGTGCTATAGGAAAACCTTGTGCCAAAAATTGTCTTAACGTTATTGATAACAACAATGATGAGTTTTATAAACTCCTTTCCCAATTCCAGGATTAAAACATAAATGTTTTGACTGATGAAAATGTTTTAAAAATTTTAAAAAAAATAAAAAGATCCTATTGTTTACTATGAGATTTTAGAAAACCTTGATTTTGAAAAACCTAGTCCTTCCTCAAATCATTCTTCTATTCCAATCAATAATAACATTGATTATTCCATGAAGGAAGTTAATAGACTTCTTCAAATCAAGCATTCTAGAGGCAGAGAAATCTCGATTCATGATCTTAGCAGAGAAGTTGATATTTTAAAAGAAGAGATAAAAGTTTTAAAAACTGATAATCTTCTTCTTCATAAGCATATTTCTATTCACCTTGAGAGAAATGATAAAAACTCTGATTTGATAAATAATGCTTTTGTTAATATCCCTTCTACCTCTCAGACTCATGAAGATTCTAATCCTCGTGATGATGCTACTCTTGCTACCATTAGCAAAATGATTTCTCAAAAATGGTATACTAAAATAACTCTTCTTATAGATGGGTATTTTAAAAAAGATTTTATCGCCATGATTGACGGTGGTGCTGACTTAAATGTCATTCAAGAAGGCCTTATTCCTA
>NW_020201579.1:0-1839 GCF_001531365.2 Cynara cardunculus var. scolymus
GTGTGAGTGTTGTTTTCTTGAAGTATCGTTGTCTCTGAATGAATTTCAAAACAAGTTCTTCAGCGATCACTGAACATGCTCAGTGTATTGATCGCTGGAACTGAAATTACAGATACAGAAATACATCGAAAGGAAAAAGGGATTATCATCAAATCACTGAGAGAGAGGATCAACAATTTGGCATATTTATATATATATATATACATATAAATAAAATAATAATAAAGGTAAATTATCTATTCCTCGAAATTTTCGGTTTTACAACTCTTCCCTCCTTCAGGAAATTCCGTCCTCGGAATTAATACTCGCTAAAATAATTTAGGATACCTAGATTTCATTTCTTCTTCGGGCTCCCACGTCATTTCAGTGCCCTTATGGAACTTCCACTTTACTAACACCAGCGGTACGCTTTTGTTTCGTAGTCTTTTCGTCTTCCTATCTAAGATATCAATTGGCTCTTCTACATAAGTGAGTTTATCATTAACCTCGATGTTTTCCAAATCCACGACAACTGATTCGTCAGCCACACATTTCCTCAAGTTCGACACATGAAAGGTATCGTGAGTACCACCTAACTCCTTTGGTAGCTTCAGCCGGTAAGCAACTGCTCCTACTCTTGCAGTTATCTCAAATGGTCCGATATACCTTGGACTTAGCTTACCTTTCTTCCCAAATCTCACGACCCCTTTCCATGGCGATATTTTTAACAAAACCTTATCACCTACTTGGAATTCCAAAGGTCGACGTCTTCTATCCGCATAACTCTTTTGTCTATCTTGTGCAACCTTTAACCTCTCCCTGATCTGTACTATTTTATCAAATGTCTGTTGGACTAACTCGGGTCCAGCTAGTTGTCTTTCTCCAATGTCTGCCCAACAAATTGGAGTTCTACACTTACGGGCCATACAACGCTTCAAATGGTGCTGCCTTGATGCTCGAATGGTAACTGTTGTTATAAGCAAATTCTATCAATGGGAGGTGGTTGTCCCAACTACCTCCAAAGTCAATTACGCAAGCTCTCAACATATCTTCTAGTGTTTGTATCGTCCTCTCACTCTGGCCATCAGTTTGAGGATGATATGCGGTACTTAAGTTCAATCGCGTTCCCATTTCTTGCTGAAAACTTGACCAAAACCTTGGAGTAAACCTAGCATCCCTATCTGAGACAATGGATATCGGTACACCATGTCTCGACACGATCTCATTGACATAAAGCTGGGCCAATCTTTCTAATGTATACTTGTCACTGATCGGTAAGAAATGAGCGATTTCGTTAGCCGATCCACAATTACCCATATGGCGTTGTGCCCTTTTACTGTCCTTGGAAGTTTGGTGACAAAATCCATTGTGATCATATCTCACTTCCATACTGGGATCTCCATTTGTTGTAACATTCCAGACGGTCTTCACCTTCAAGCACGTCAAACATTTCCCCACATAGCCAGCTACTGCCCTCTTCATACCAAGCCACCAATAGCTTTCCTTTATATTCTTATACATCTTATTACTACCTGGATGCATAGTATATTTAGACTTATGTGCTTCGTCCATCACTACATTTCCTAAATCTCCCAAACTAGGAATCCAAACCCGATTCTCATGTCTATATATTCCATCTGGTCCAGCTGTCAATGTCTTAATTTGTCCAGTCATTCTCTCCTTTTTGATGTTCGTTTCGAGTAGAGCTTCCTTTTGGACATCCCGTATTCGGTCTAGAAGCTCCACCTTAACACTCATCCACATGGCTCGGACTCTGATTGGTCCGTTTCTCTCTTTCCTACTAAGTGCATCGGCAACTACATTTGCCTTACCTGGATGATAGTGAATCTCACAATCATA
>NW_020201579.1:2859-4323 GCF_001531365.2 Cynara cardunculus var. scolymus
TCTTTCTTCTTGACGAATAAAATCGGTGCTCCCCATGGCGACGAGCTTGGTCTGATAAACCCTTTATCTAAGAGTTCTTGCAATTGCTTCATCAGCTCTTGCATTTCTGTTGGGGCTAAACGATAAGGCGCCCTTGCGATTGGTACTGCACCTGGTACCAAATCGATTCGGAACTCTACCTAACGTTCCGGTGGTATTCCCGGTAATTCATCTGGAAATACTTCTGGGTAGTCCCTCACCACTGGAACATCTTGTATTATCTTCTTTTTGAGCTTGGCGTCAATGGCGTATGCCAAGTAAGCCACACATCCTTTCCGTAGACACCTATTCGCCTTAATTGCATTGATCAACCCTACGCAACACTTCTTTCGATCACCGTAAACATGAATTGTTTCTCCTTCCGGAGTTTGAATCTTGATCATATTTTTATTGCACACTATTTGCGCATGATTGTTGGACAGCCAATCCATCCCCAAGACTACGTCAAAACCTCCTAAGCACATTGGCATAAGCCTAACGGGGAACTCCTTCCCATCTATAACAATTGTGCATTTATCAAATACTTTGTCTACATTACACTGACTATCGTCGGCTGTTTCTACAGTGTAGGTTTTGTCTAGCCTACAGGCACTGCTATTCAGATAGTGGCAGAAGGTGGTAGACATAAAACTACCATTTGCACCCGAATCAAATAATACATGTGCATACACATTGTTGATAGGGAACATACCGGATACAACGTCGGGCGTTTCCTTAGCCTCCTCCAAGGTCATGTTGTAAGCTCAACCATGTCCCTTACGTAGCTCCTTCCTATTTTTCGGTCTCCTTCCATATCCGTTATTCGCTGTCTTCTCGTGGGGTGTCACACTATTCCGATGTTTTGGGCAGTCAGGTCGTATATGTCCCGTAGCCCCACATTCGTAACAAGTTTTTCCTTCTAGGCACTCTCGCGCGGTGTGCCCAGGCTTGTCATATTGGTAGCACGTCAGGCTCCCCGCTCTGCACTCTCCCCTATGTCTCTTGTTGCATTGATTACATTGGGGAATAGTGAGTCCCTCGCTTCGTGTTTTTTCCATAGATGGAGTCCATTTTGGTTTCTTGTCGGACTTGTTCGACCCTTCCCATCTTCTCTTTGCATCCCTTCTATCATAGTTCTCCCTAGCGTTGTTCTCCTCTGCTACTTTCGCCATTTCTACGGCTTGGACAAAAGTGGTCAGCTTAGTCATGTCTACATACCGTTTGATTTCGATTCTTAAGCCGTCTTTGAAACGACCTATCTTCCTCTCCTCGGTAGCCACCTGGTAACTGGCGAATCTTGCTTTTTCAAGAAAGTCGTTAACATATTCTTGAACCGACATCGAGCCTTGCTTTAACCTCAGAAATTCTGATTCTAGCTTGTTCACTTCCGATTGTGTGCAGTACTTATCCATCATCATCTTTTTCATTTGCTCCCACGTCATGGCA